>NC_134362.1:16708049-17008049 GCF_048569485.1 Anomaloglossus baeobatrachus
TTAATAACTAGCTGCTGAAGGACAATAGACACATCATGTTTCCTAGGTATGGATAGATAAAATCATAATAGGAAACATGATGGTAATGTCTTCTGCGTGGGATGCTCAGGGGCGGAGATATGAGGAAAGTTGCCATTTTATAATTCTCTGGAACCTGAAGTCACATCCAATGTCTCCCCGGCTGTTCGTTGCAGATTGGTGGCAGCGGTGGGAAGTCTGCGTGACCCTCCCCCAGCTATTCGTCACAGTGACCATTTAAAAACTGCAGCTGCATCCTCCACTATTTTGTTAAAAAAAAAAAAAAAAATCGGGATGCAGTCTATTCATTAACAGTCGTGAAAAAGCAAGACTTGCCATCACATTTCTTAAAGTTCGGTAGGGAGTGGCTCATTTAAGAGTTATAAGCGATGGTGCTACTTCAGCGCTGGTGTTGGCAGAAGAGGACACAACGTATAGTGAGAGAGGGGTGGGGTCCTGCGGCTGCTAAATGGTGTTACACCATTATCGAGGGAGCAGCTGCCCTGTACCAGGAGCGGAGAGGTGATGATCAGCAGAGATGATGGCTAACAAATCATGCGCCAGTAGAGAAGGTAGGAGAAGCCATATTTAGGTGCAGGATGGAGCCATATTGGGGATTATGTGCCCAAGAAGATGACCCACACATAGGAAAAGATGTGGGTCCAGTCTCTAGATCATCAAAAATGGCACACAGTCTCATCAGTGAGCAGAGAGTAACAGTGCTCCTGCACCTCTCTCACTTCTAAGGCCATTCCTAAAATGGCAGAGCACGTGTGATCAGATATTTTTGTAAATCGATTTTTGGAAATTAGATAACCCCGTTGAGAAATAAAACGATGCCTTCCAGCTGTTACCACTAGGTGGAGCTCACAGTGCACAGATGTAGAGAATAGTAGAAAAAGAGTTTTTAACACCGCGCCAATGACCTAATCGGATTCAGGAGGAGAGTAATGCTTCTTTATTTTCATGCACAGGTCAACGCGTTTCAGGAGTCTCTGCTCCCTTCATCAGGACAACAGGCAAAAAAACATCAAATCTCTTTGTCTGTTGTCCTGATGAAGGGAGCAGAGACTCCTGAAACGCATTGACCTGTGCATGAAAATAAAGAAGCATTAATCTCCTCCTGAATCCGATTGGGTCATTGGCGCGGTGTTGAAAACCCTTTTTCTACTATTCTCTGTTACCAGCCAAACCTGGGACTGCTGCCTTTGACCTAGATCTTTATGCTGTTATAGGGTTTGTGACTGTCACAACCGCTATAGGTGAGTTTGATTTTACTTTTTTACCCTTTCCATATTGGGGTAAGACTCTATTGCGCTTTCTTTCCCCAGTTCTCTATTACAGTGCACAGATGTAAGGAGCTCCCTCTGCTGGCGACTGTAGGCAGAAAAAATGTGACCACTGAGCAGCCCTTTGTGCTTTTCTAGTCCAAATGATATTGAAAGGGCAGATTTCCGATTCCTTGGAAAAACCCTCTATCTCCACCTCTCCATACAACAACTGATCATACACAGTCAGATAACGCTCAGTATTGCCCTCTTGGGTTCCCTTAATGTTTGGCCTTCAGTTAACGCACTCTGTCCATTTTTTTTTGACCAATTCATCAATGATCTGAGGCCTCCTATTTCCCGGCAATGATCCTCTGTCATCGCCTAATCTGATGATCCAGCAACTATTTTTAATACAGTGTGTTCATTATCAAAATGCCAAATAAACATTTTCCATCCTTGGCATTCTCTCCTAAGATCCGAGTTCCATGGAGAATTGGAGAGGAACAGCAAGAGCAATTAAACGTAAACCACTGGCACAGAGCGCATGAAATAAGGCTCCGTCACGAGGCTGCCATCAATAGGAGCCTTCCAAAGTACGCCGGTTAGGAAGCCCAAGCATGCTGTTCAGCATAATAATGAGTAATCCCCATGTTTTTCTTGTTTTTGCAAAGAGATCCACTGGTGATAAATGGAGAGAGGCGCTAATTATTGATTATGGAGTATTTTCCTAGTTACTAATCTGATAAGCTCCCTTCTGAAGTAAGCTGGAGATCTCCTGGACTCTTGGAAGAGCCACCAAATCTCCCGGACAGCGCCACATTCCCAACTCTTCCTTCCTATCAAGGTGTTGTCTGGGGTACATGAACGTGGAGGAACCAGGAGAGGTGACCCCACCTTGGCTTATGTAGTGGTAAAAATCTTCCCAATGATCTCCGTTTGCCATGATGAGGCCTGGGGGTAATTTTGCGCAAAGTTGCAGGCAGTCACTATACAGGAAAACTGAAAATGAGGTGGTATCTGGAGTCTGTACACAGGTTGGGGGTCCCTATATAATGTGAGATGGTCTGGAGTCTGATCTGTGGTCAGAATATAGGGGGGCAAATCTAGGAGTCAATATACTGGGGGATCTATAAACCGGAAAAGCTAGTATGGATTCTACAAACTGGGGGGTCCGTACACAAAGAACACATGGGAATCTAGTCTGGGGTCTGTATAGATGATGTCTAGCCTGAACTTCTTGAAAATGGAAGATCTTGTGATGCTAGTCACTACTTATGGATAGTATAGACGGAAGGATAGTCAGGCAAACCGGGGTCAGGAAACAGGAGGACACGACAGGACACAGGGAGAAGGCAAAATCGCAGTCCAGTCACAGGCCGAGTGTCAGAATTCCAGGAGGTTCCAGGTATTAGATTCAGGGAGCAGACAGAGACGTGGTCAGGTAACAGTCCGAGGTCAGAAGCCAGGAGGTAACGACAAGAACAGGGAGCGGGCAAGGAGTAGTCAATGAATGGTCCAGGGTCAGAAGCCAGGAGGTAACGACAAGAACAGGGAGCGGGCAAGGAGTAGTCAATGAATGGTCCAGGGTCAGAAGCCAGGAGGTAACGACAAGAACAGGGAGCGGGCAGAGAAGAGTCAATGAATGGACCGTTGTCAGAAGCCAGGAGGTAACGACAAGAACAGGGAGCGGGCAAGGAGTAGTCAATAAACGGTCCAGGGTCAGAAGCCAGGAGGTAACGACAAGAACAGGGAGCAGGCGGAGAGAGGAGTCAATGAGCGGTCTGGGGTCAAGTAACTAAGATCAGAACAAGCACAAACACAAGCCAAGAGCACAACTGCAGAACCAGAGAGTACGACTGGCGAGGTTCTGGAAGAGCATGTTCAATAATGAAACAAAGCAGTTACCAGGAAGGTGGAACACCTGAATAATCAGCACCTCCCAGAACCAGCATGGAAGCCAGCGCTGTCAATCAACCTGCCAGCTAGTGCTCAAAGAAACACAGCAGAGCATCTCCAAATGCAAGATGCTCTGCAAAAAGGAAAAGTGTCACTGCTGGCTCTGAAGTTCAGGAAGGCACGACAGAGCATCACCTGTGTGCAAGATGCTCCGCATAGAGGAATCGTGACAGATCTGGTCTGGGGTCAGTATATAGGGGAGATCTGTACACAACTGATTTCTAGTTTGGGACTCTATTCAAGGGGTTCTGTTCTTGCTCTGGATCTGTATACAGGGTGGGGGAGGGTCTGGGTCTAAAGTTTTATTTAGGAGTCTGGTGTTGGATGTGTATTTATTTGCGTGTTGAATTTTTGATCCAAATCCCATACGCTGGGGATGCATCCTATATATCAGTAATGGTCAAGGCATATGAGGAAAATAAAAATTGTGGGGTGATGGGTTAAGCAAAATGTTTCCCAAAGTACCTGTTTTTGCCCTAGAATATCTAATGACTGTGGTGTTAATTAGCGCCAAATATGTGCACAATTGTGCGCTGCCCCATATATATGTACCAGATTAAAAACGGTGACAACACAGACTTTACTTTTAGGCCTGATGTTCTAAGGTGTTTGCGGACGACACAGCCTTATCAATATCTGGTACCCCGGCAGCGCTGTGCACTGGGGTCCTGGGCTAGAATCCCACCAGGAACAACATCTACGATATATAAGAAACGAGGCAGAAACAAGCGAGGAACGGAAACAGGTTTGGAAGAAGTAGGATTTTCAGAGGAGCTGTCTTTGATTGAAGAGATATCTGCGAGGCACGAGCGCAGCCTGTGGGCTTAATCGTTAATATAAGGGGATATGTGGGGCAGGACGTGCGTCTGTTTGGATGGGCAGCCTGGCACTCGCTGTTCGCTGGTAAATGAAATTGGACAAGACAAAGAGAACGGAGTGTTCTGCCAACAAAACACGGAAAACCATATTTTCTGCTGCCAGTCAGGGCGACCAAACTCCCCCCTAACCTCGCCATATGGATGCTGGCTGCAGCCGCCCCCCTACTATTACAGATAATGTAGCTGTTGAGCCTTATAAACGTGATGTTTGTGCAGACGGTGCAGATTTTTGGCTTCACGTTTCAGTTGTTCTATTACATTTCATGATTATTGCAACTATTGGTTTTCGGAGATAAATAAGCAACAGTGTATACAAGAAAGTCTGCTCCATCTGTAAGGAGCGTAGCTGGCTGCTAGACTTCTCTACCTGCACGCTCTACCTCCATTATTATACAGCCAGATCTGGATCCCATATCAATGTTAAAGGGGAACCGTCGTTATAATTTTTATTTCATAAGTCAATATTACACATGAAAATATGCAGCTGTGTAATAATCTTATCAGACAGATTTGCTTCCTTCTCAGCCAGAATTGATCGGTCATTAGCAAAATCCTCAATTCTGAGATGAAATCTGTATTCAGAGAAGACCTTCCATTACTGACATAGGAGATGGCAGTTAGTGCTTATGAGATTCTATGTAGATAGAACATATAGATTCTCCTCCCCACCTCCCAGAGACTATGCGTGCATCACAGCACCTCCGGGAGTGCTCCTCTTAAAGGGCCAGTGCCACACTCCCAGGAAGTGCTTTCCAGCCTATTGCTGAGAGGTACTGGGTATTTAGGGCAAGATCCTACTAAGGGAGTTGCCTGTTCAACACCATAGTTCCTGTTAATCAGATTGCTCTGTCTAGTCAGTTGTCAGATCACCTGTCCCGTTCCGTCCTGTCTTGTATTTAGTACTGTACCTGCCCGTACCTGGTCCCAGCCCGTTCCACCCTGTTGGGCCCCTAGTTCCAGTCCTGTCCTGCCTGTATCTGGTCCCAGCCTGTTCCGCCCTGTTGGGCCCCTAGTTCCAGTCCTGTCCTACCTGGTCCCAGCCCGTTCTGCCCTGTTGGTCACCTGGTTCCAGTCCTGTCCTGCCCGTACCTGGTCCCAGCCCGTTCTGCCCTGCTGGGTGCCTGGTTCCAGTCTTGTCCTGCCAGTACCTGGCCACCAGCCCATCCTGCCTGTTGGGCACCTGGTTCCAGTCCTGTCCTACCCGTACCTGGTCCCAGTCTGTTCCGCCCTGTTGAGCGCTGGTTCCAGTCCTGTCCTGCCCGTACCTGGCTACCAGCCCATCCTACCTGTTGGGCCCCTGATTCCAGTCCTTTCCTGCCCGTACCTGGCTACCAACCCATCCTGCCTGTTGGCACCTGGTTCAAGTCCCGTCTTGCTTGTACCTGGACTCTGCCTGCCCTGTTGGTACAAGAGACTCTGCCTGTTTGTCCTGCCCTGGCCGTGCCATCTGCCTTGTTAGTGACTTTGCCTGTCCGTCCTACCCTGTTGGTACTAGAGACTGTGCCTGTCCATCTTGGCTATACTACCTGCCTTGAGCCACCCTGGTGGTCCCCGTCCCATCTGTACTTCAAACTTTGTACTGTCTGCTCCTGTGTCCGTCCCTGTCCTTGGGGTCAGCTGCCACAGTCCTGGTTCTCTACCCCACGTTAGCGTAGAACCGAGGTTCCCATGTGGTCCAGTAGGTCCACTTTTAGCCCGCCGCAGTACCACCACCCGGCAGCGAATGTGACATACAGATTGCCTCGAGCTTCAACATTTTAAGAAAATAATCATTGTAAATCCATTTTTAGATATTAATAGCTAAAGGAGTAAACATTACAGCAAATACAGCTGAAATGATCAATATAATAAATGGTGCAGCAACCAATCAGATATATAGAGAGCATCCATTCTTATGACATGGTAGTTACTATTAGCAATGAGTGACTGGTCCATAGGTGGAGCGCCCCCTGCTGTTCGCCTCGTATCGGCGAAGGTTTGCACAGTACACGTAGTAGGACCACGGTTCTCGTACACAGGCTTAGCTTGTACTAACAAGTTAATTCAGTCCTGTGACCCTCGTCACATTTAGGTTAGGTCTACACGGCATTTGGAATAATAAATTTTGAGAGTGGAAGCCCCACTAATCTTATTAATTTTGTAGAACTAGAGGACAACTTTATGCTCGGGCTATACGATAACTTTGGCTGTGACACAGAGCATGAGGCCAAACATGGATAAATGTCATTAGTACAAGTCAATGGCATCGCAATGTAACCTACAAGGTGTCACAACCAGGACAAGTCGAAAAAATACCAAAAAGAAAAGAGTTCTGACTTTTGCAACTTGCCCTGGTACCATGTGGATGCCAATGCGACTGTTATGGTTCCGATTTGTGGTGCTTTGCTCTCCTGCAGAGCCGATGCTCTGTTGTTGTATTGTGCTCCGGTGGACGGGTTGTTTCCCGGTCTCGGGTCCTGCGTTGGTGTTGGGAGGTTTATGTTTTCAGGCGCCTCGTTACGGGTGATTGCTCTGCATTATTAGGGAGCAACTTCACCCGGAACTCCGCCAGTCATAGTTCCTGTTCTGCAGTTTGTGCTTCTGGCTCCCGTAAGTGAACTGTTCTGATCTTGTCCCTCAACCCTAGTTACCCTTCTCCGCCCGTGTCCCTGACTCTGACATTACCCCCTTGGCTCCTGTCCTCTGGCTCGTACCCTGTCCTCGGCTCTGCTTTCTCCCTGTGTTCCATACATGACTTTCTACCTCTAGACCTCTGGTTCATACCCTGTCCTTGGCTACACTTTCTCCCTGTGTTCCATACATGACTTTCTACCTCTAGACCTCCGGCTCGTACCCTGTCCTCGGCTCCGCTTTCTCCCTGTGTTCCATACGTGACTTGCTGGCTCTAGACTTCCGGCTTGTACCCTGACCTTAGCTCTGCTTTCTCCCTGTGTTCCATACGTGACTTCCAGCTCTAGACTTCCGGCTTGTACCCTGTCCTTAGCTCTGCTTTCTCCCTGTGTTCCATACGTGACCTCCTGGCTCCTGACCTCCGGGTGGTTCCCTGACCACGTCTCCGCCAGCTCCCACTTTTCTGTTGTGTCCTCCCGCTTTCTGACCCCGGCTAGTTTGACTTCTCTTCTCCTAGTGGTATCTAGTGACACCTAGTAATAGAGCATCACAGCGACCCAATGTACTTGCATATATAGAGATCTTTGGCCGTGTGACCCATGTCATGGCCCAGTTTTCCATGGAGCCTCAACTTTACACCTCTTTTCATGAAGGAGAGCTCTGTGCAATAGATATTAAAGAAGCCACTGTGCAAGAATGAAGACGTTTCCAGTGTCTGAATATATCATACAAAGTATTCAAAATGCGGCGGTTTCCATTTGCCACTACTTACCAATATCAGTTTCTTTGTGGTTTTTCACAAACTCGGCGAGTTCAAAATTCCCAGCTATTATAGCGACCTGCAAAGAGAAAATGCCACGTCATTCGCTGCTGGTAGATACAAAGGCTGTTTTATCAGGTAAGAAATGAATGATCAGATCTGGAGTAAGAAGTGGAGCGTGCGCTCAGCAGCTGTACCTGCAGCAGTCGGGCAGCTGTGCCTGGGCTTAGTGGCAGCATCTGCCGCAGCCGGGCACCCGCTGCACTGCTCCCCTCTGCTCCATCGCTCGCCTATTAAATAAACCATTTTGAAAGGTGCTGAGCATGAGTTATTTGCTGATATGAGCTAAACAACCCTTGGGCTTAAGATAATTATAATTGTATATCATCGTCCACACACAGAGGCCGCTCCGGAGCAGATTGGGTTTATCTGCCGTTGTGCTGAAAGCATTTCCTCCCTTTCAGTCCAGTTGTTTTATAATATAGTGACCATTGCAGACCATTGCAGCCCCCATGGGTGCCGAACTTAATGTGACCTTCTCTAATCTTTTGGATGCAAATGTCCAACTGTTCAAAGTTTCGGCACTTTTTGCACAGTTTGCTGTTATCTAATAAGAAGCTTAATGGCAAAATTCACACCAGGTGCTTGATCCATGAATCGCCCAATACACTTTGGGTTCAATTAGAATTGGTATTAAACCGTCGTCATCATCATGCTGGTCACATATTGACATCATGAGACCAAGAAGACAACTAAGGGGTACTTTGCACGTTACGACATCGCTACTGGGATATTGTCGGGGTCAAATCGAAAGTGATGCACATCCGGCGCCAGTAACGATGTCGCAACGTGTAAAGCCTAGATACGCCGATTTACGATCGCAAAAGCGTCGTAAATCGGCGATCTGTGTAGCATCGTTCATTTCCATAATTTCGGAACGACCAATGTTACGATGTTGTTCCTCGTTCCTGCGGCAGCAGACATCGCTGTGTGTGAAGCCACAGGAGCGAGGAACATCTCCTTACCTGCGTCCCGCCACCAATGCGGAAGGAAGGAGGTGGGCGGGATGTTTACGTCCCACTCATCTCCGCCCCTCCGCTTCTATTGGCCACCTGCTGTGTGACGTCGCTATGATGCCACACGACCCGCCCCCTTAGTAAGGAGGCGGTTCGCCGGCCAGAGCGACGTCGCAGGGCAGGTAAGTGCATGTGAAGCTGCCGTAGCGATAATTTTCGCTACGGCAGCTATCACAAGATATCGAATCTGCGACGGGGGCGAGTGCTATCGCGCTCGGCATCACTAGCATCGGCTAGCGATGTTGCAGCCTGCAAAGTACCCCTGACAATTGATCAGCAGAGCCGTGCCATTGCAAGGCTTCAAGCAAGATATTTTCAGCAAACTGTTTGCGACTTTCTTGTGCATCATCGTTAGAAGAGGATTCCTTCTGGGATGACAGTCATGCAGAGCAATGAGGTGCAGCGTGCAGAAGATGGCCTCAGCATTGACAAGCAGACCTCCCCATCCCTGTAACCTCTGCTGCGTGCGGTGTATGGTCTGAGCACTGACAGGCGAACCCCCCCCCCCCCTGTAACCTCTGCAGCAATGCTGGCAGCACTCATACGTCTATTCTGTAAAGACGACCTCTGGATATGACACTGACCTTGTGCACTCAGCTTCTGTGGTAGGTCATGGTGAGGCGGTTCTGAGTGGATCCTGTCTTGTTATACTACTGTATGGTCTTGGCCACTGTGCTGCAGCTCAAGTTCAGGGTGCTGCAAATCTTCTTATAGCCTTGGCCATCTTTATGTAGAGCAGCAATTTTTTTTTCTATCAATGCTGTTTGGGCACTGAGTGATGGATTCACTGGTGGACCACAGCAGCAGAGTGGGTAATAATAACATCCCGGGTGGCCTGGAGACTCTTTCCACAAATACTGCACCATCACCTAATCACTATGTGGTTTAGATCTTATCAGGATGAATCGGCGTTGGAATAATTTAGGAGAAACCCGGGCAGAGAGCGGGAAGCACAATAATGTTTAGAAAACCTCCTGGTATTGAGCTTGGATGGAGCAAGTAACAAGGTAATGTCCCCATGACTTGTATTCACCAGTGATTTTTTTTCTCATTATTTTACACATTTCACACCAGCGCTGTTTTGTCGACTTGATGTGACATCGGTGCCGGTTCCCTTTCAGCCCCGTTATGTGGCTTGATATCCGCTCGACATCTTTCCATTGTAACGTCCCACAAGTGCTAATCAAGACTTCAAGGAGCAGCCACGCTGGATGAACGCACTGAATCAAGGGATAATGAGACGTCTCCGTGAACCCACGTCTGCGGCAGCGGAGTGCAATGGCCTGACAACGCTAAATGCTGCAAATAAACAGCTGCTGGGAAGCATTTACAGACTGATCGCTGGCTTACGTTTCTCTCCCGGTGGTTTGCTAAGATTTATTCCCCATGCTAAAGGCCTATAACAAATGGGAAATGGGACGTGCAAACAGTAATGGCTGCGTACGGTGAATTTCTGGACCTGCAAAGATTTGCGGCAGCACGGCATGCAACTAGACTTTCCTGGAAAGTGGAGGATAGTGTCTGCATCCTCTACTGATAATGAAATACTCAGGACCTAATGAACAATCAGAGGAAAACTGGAGTGTCCCCTGTAATTACTCGTTAGCGAGTCCTTCATATGTTCTGCAAGTGCCATGTTTGATAGGTAGCATCCTATCACTTAGGCCTCCTTCACATGTCAGTGATTCCGGTACATATGTCCGTTTTTATACATGCCAGAATCACGGACATACGCGGACTCATTAAAATCAATGGGTCTGTGCACACATCAGTGATTTCTCCCTAACTGTGTGTCCGCGCGGCGCACAAGCGTGTTCGTCTGTTCCGCACAGAGACAAGTCCATTTTTCTCCGGTACCACTGATGTTACACGGACCACGCCATGGTGTGATCCGTGTGCCATTTACCAGAGAAAACACATGTCTGTGAAATAAAATGATTGTTCATACAGTCTTCGGTGCTGCTGTCTCCTGCTTCCAGGCAGGCTAATTATGCTCATGAATATTCACTGCACCGTGACCCGGAAGTAACAAAAGCAGAGACACAGCAGCGGCCGGAGATCGCAGCGTCGGAGGCATCAGCACCACAGACAGCAGCGCCGGGGGACAGGTGAGTATAAAGTTTGTGATCTCCGTGTGCTATAGCACACGGAGAACACACATGTGCCAAAGTCACGGCACACAGAGGGTCATACGCACCTTAAACACATGTGTGTTTTTCACTGACGTTTGAGACAGTCCTTAGGAAGTGCAGTCTCTGATGCAGATCCCCTATGGTTGCCTTCCTTAGTGCAGTGGTAGTCCAACATGGCATATTGTGATAGTGGAAGCCAATTTACCAGGTAATGAAATCACTCTGGTAGGGCAAAGGTTAAAAGCACGGAATAAACTTACGTGTCCTGCGTATTGGAATAGGCTACTGGATATGACAGACGATGGCTGCAACACATGACGTCAGACAAAGGACTACGATGGGAGTCTAAATATACGTCTACTGTTTGCAGAGAGGAAACGGAACACCATAGAAAAGAAATGACCCCCTGGATACAATCCCAGTATTGATCAAATCAGCATAGGACGTAGCACGGGTTTATGGAATGAAAGCTACTCTAACCATTGCAATGATTGGGGACTACCCCTCGAAGGCCGGCTCCACTTGCAGGCACTGATCACATTATATCCCTGGACTGCTGCCGGTGATATAAAGAAGCCAATCAATCACGAGGACCATTTATCCCACAATCATAATAACCGGCTTAGATTACAACCACTAAATGTGTTCCCTATAAAGGGAGCGCTATCCTCGGGTGGCTTCGCCCGTGCACGGAGGTGATTACAAATGACGGTTTAGCAGATGCATGTCATTATTTCACCAGAAATTAAATTACGCCGAGCTACGAAAAAAAACACAATATGAGAATGGAAATCTGTTCACCAATGATTTAATGTCCTGTTTGTGTAAGAGAACATAACTGAAGAGATCGATTAATAAATCCAAAATCATGCTTTTATTATTAATTGATATAGCACCAACATGTTCCACAGCAATGTACATAGATTGCCATTACTCACAGTGTAAATACCAATAACATTCATATCCATATAAACAGGCAAATATCATTCTTATTCGGATTAGAAGCCACTACCCCAGCGGTGCAAATATCAGTGCTAACCACTGAACCACTGTATGTAAATGCACACATCAGTGCTATCTACCGAGCCGCCACAAATGGATGCAGATCTACCTCTCTGGACCTGACATCTCCTCTCTACTAACCAGAATCCCACAATGTCTGTCTCCTATTTTATCATCCTTCTTCTCTGCTCGATTCCAAAAACATAACATGGACAAAACAGAATTCATTGTCTTTCCCCCTCCTCATTCAACACCTTCTACAAGCCTATCCATGAAAGACAATGGCTGCTCACACTCCCAAGTCTCACAATCTCATTGCCTCGGAGTAACCCTTGACTCTGCTCTATCCTTCAATCCACACATCCAAGCCCTTTCTGCCTCCTGCCAACTAAAAGTCAAAAATATTTTCTGGATTCGTACTTTCCTTTCCCATGAAGCTGCAAAAACACTAGTGCATGCCCTTATTCTCTCCCACCTCGACTACTGCAACCTCCAGCTCTGTGGCCTCCCTTCCAACTCTCTTGCACACCTTCAAACTATTCTAAAATCTGCTGCCCGACTAATCCACCTGTCCCCCTGCTTCTCCCCGACCTCTTCTCTCTGCCAATCCCTTCACTGCCTTCCCATTACCTAATGAGTCCAGTTCTAACCATGCCATACAAAGCCATCCACAACCTGTCTCCTCCCTACATCTGTGACCTAGTCTCCCGGTATTTACCTACACGTAACCTCAGATCCTCACAAGATCTCCCCGTCACATCTCCTCTTTCCACAATCACATCCAAGATTTCTCACATGCCTCCCTTATGCTCTGGAACGCTCTACCACAACACATCAGGCTCCAACCTACTGTGGATAGCTTCAATAGGAACCTGAAGACGCAACGCTTCCGACAAACTTAAAACCTGCAGTAACCCTCAGACCTCCATAGCACTGCACGGCCATCTCCACCCTCACCTATTGTATCCTCAACCATCCCCTGTAGACTGTGAGCCCTCATGGGCAGAGTCCTCTCTCCTCCTGTAGACTGTGAGCCCTCGCGGGCAGGGTCCTCTCTCCTCCTGTAGACTGTGAACCCTCGCGGGCAGTGTCCTCCTCCTCCTGTAGACTGTGAACCCTCGCGGGCAGTGTCCTCTCTTCTCCTGTAGATTGTGAGCCTTCGGGGACAGGGTCCTCTTTCCTCCTGTAGACTGTGAATCCTCGAGGGCAGGGTCCTCTTTCCTCCTGTAGACTGTGAGCCCTCGCGGGCAGGGTCCTCTCTCCTCCTGTAGACTGTGAGCCCTCGCGGGCAGGGTCCTCCTCCTCCTGTAGACTGTGAACCCTCGCGGGCAGTGTCCTCCTCCTCCTGTAGACTGTGAACCCTCGCGGGCAGTGTCCTCTCTTCTCCTGTAGATTGTGAGCCTTCGGGGACAGGGTCCTCTTTCCTCCTGTAGACTGTGAATCCTCGAGGGCAGGGTCCTCTCTCCTCCTGTAGACTGTGAGCCCCCGCGGGCAGGGTCCTCTCTCCTCCTGTAGACTGTGAACCCTCGCGGGCAGGGTCCTCTCTCCTCCTGTAGACTGTGAGCCCTCGCGGGCAGGGTCCTCTCTCCTCCGGTAGAATGTGAGCCCTCGCGGGCAGGGTCCTCTCTCCTCCGGTATAATGTGAGCCCTCGCGAGTAGGGTCCTCTCTCCTCCTGTAGACTGTGAGCCCTCGTGGGCAGGGTCCTCTCTCCTCCTGTAGACTGTGAGCCCTCGTGGGCAGGGTCCTCTCTCCTCCTGTAGACTGTGAGCCCTCGCGGGCAGGGTGCTCTCTCCTCCTGTAGAAGGTGAGCCCTCGAGGGCAGGGTCCTCTCTCCTTCTGTAACTGTCTGTGCCTTGTATTGTTTATGATTATTATACTTGTCTCTATTATGTGTACCCCTCGTCACACGTAAAGTGCCATGGAATAAATGGCACTATAATAAATAAATAATAATAATAACTACCCGTGCAAACCGCGGAGGTACTATAAAAACCGTGCAAAACCTGGCAACAAGTGTATATGTGCCCCTGGGTACAGTGGACCAGTCGGCCTCTTGTCCAATTGTCCTGATGATTTTTGGCACTAACACCAGCTCTGAGATACCTTCACATCACTGGCTTCAGTCACCATAACTAGAAGCTATCCATCCTTTATAGAGGACACTGGAGGGTTGTGGTGATACCACCTAACCCATGGCACTTAGATGAAGATTATCCTCCTTTTACTGTTTCTTTTAAGTACAGGGGTAATAGAGAATTTCTTAGCTGATCAGTTCGCTAATGAATTCTATGACTTTAGGATATTTTTTCCCACATTAAAGAGGTACAACTATTTAATTAAAAGAAATGTAAAATGTTTTGCAGCGATTGTTCCTGGGGGAATAATCGTACCGCACTGAACTCAACCTGAAGATTTAATAAGATCTGCACACCCAGCTTTTTTGGGGAGGTCAAAAACGACAAGTTAAACCACTTCAGGGAACGCTCCACTTTAGGATGGGTTTTTTTAGGTTTTGAAGAGTTTTTGAAGCATTTTGGAAAAGGGTTTTTTTTTTTTTGTTTTTTTTTTAAGACTCTAGATTGTACACTGCCTAGTGTAGAGCAGATTTCATTAGGGATCACTTCAAATAAGGACTTTTTGCACTTTTTCTTTTTCCCACCACCTGGTTTTCAAAACCCCAAGAGGGAAAAAAAAAGATTGAATGTATAAAAAGCAGAGTGATTTTACACATGAAATAAATAATAAGAGTCACAGTCCATATACAGACCACAATGCCCAGAATGACCGATGGTCTCCCAGCCTGAATTTACAGCCTTAAGCCTCCTTCACACTTCAGTATTTAGCATCAGTGTTTCATCAGTATTTAGATGCTAAAACCACGAGCTGCCACCTCTCCACCACCGGAGCTGCCACCTCTCCATTACCGGAGCTGCCACCTCTCCATTACCGGAGCTGCCACCTTTCCACCACCGGAGCTGCCACCTCTCCATTACCGGAGCTGCCACCTCTCCATTACCGGAGCTGCCACCTCTCCATTACCGGAGCTGCCACCTCTCCACCACCGGAGCTGCCAACTCTCCATTACCGGAGCTGCCACCTCACCATTACCAGAGCTGCCACCTCACCATTACCAGAGCTGCCACCTCACCACCACCAGAGCTGCCACCTCACCACCACCAGAGCTGCCACCTCTCCACCACCAGAGCTGCCACCTCTCCACCACCACAGCTGCCACCTCTCCACCTCCACAGCTGCCACCTCTCCACCACAGCTGCCACCTCTCCACTACAGGAGCTGCCACCTCACTAGTACCAGAGCTGCCACCTCTCCACCACAGGAGCTGCCACCTCACTAGTACCAGAGCTGCCACCTCTCCATCACCAGAGCTGCCACCTCACTATTACCAGAGCTGCCATCTCACCACTACCAGAGCTGTAATGACCCCACTGCCACCGGAGCTGCCACCTCTCCACCACCAGAGCTGCCACCTCTCCACCACCGAAGCTGGCACCTTTTTATCACCAGAGCTGCCACCTCTCCACCACCGGAGCTGACACCTCTCCACCACCGGAGCTGCCACCTCTCCACCACCGGAGCTGCCACCTCACCACCACTGGAGTTGCCACCTCACCACCACCAGAATTGCCGAACTCCCCAATCTACTGTTTCCCCCCATTATCCTGGGGAATTTAAGCCTTTAAAGGCAGGGCCCGCTCCCCTATGGACCAGTCTGTCATTGTTACTCTATTCATTGTAATTTATATTTATATTTTGTATGTAATACCATCTTACATGTAAAGCACCAAGGAAGTAATGGCGTTCTAAAAACAAATAATAATAATATATGTTCATTTTATTAAATAATTATAGAGATTTTTTTTTTTTTTAAGTAGAGTGCTTCTTTTTTAGACCTCTGAGCTGTCCCTATTCAGGTACTGTATATAGCACATAGGTTATTTAAAGACCTAGGTCCATCTAGTTCAGCCTTCCTCCACTGATAATACATTATTTGTCCCTAAATTATCTATAACCAACAATGTTGTGTGCACTGAGGAAATCATCCAGCCCTCTTTTAAAAGTTGTTATAGTATCTGCCATTACTACCTCTTGTGGTCGCATTACACAGTCTGACTGCTCTAACTGTAAAGAACCCTTTCCTATTTAGCTGTCAGAATCGCTTTTCTTCCACTCACAGTGAGTGCCCCCTCATCCTTAGTATTGTCTTTGGAAGAAATAAGTCATAAGCCAGTCCTTTATATTGACCACACATGTATTTATACATATAAATGAGATTTCCTCTGAGGCGTCTTTTATTTCCACCTCTCATCATACGGGCGGCCTCCATTCCTTGTCATAATTTTGTTGCCGCCATTGAACTGACTAACGTCTGAATACCCTTTTTAATGTGGAGCCAAAAACTGGATCACATATTCCAGATGTGGCCTTACAAGTGATTTATAGAGGGGTAACAATACGTTGGGATCACGGGATCTAATCTCTCTTTTTATACACCCTGAAATCTTGTTTGCTTTTGCAGCTGCTGCCTGACATTGAGTGCTGCTGCTCAGCTTACATGTAACCAAAATACCCCGGTCTTTCTCCTGTTCTGTAGTCCCGAGTTTACTTCCATTTAATGTATACGCAGCTATGGGATTACTCCGTCCTAGGTGCATTACTTTACATTTATCAACATTAAATCTCATTTTCCGAGTGTCTGCCCATTCAGACATCTTATCCAGATCGTTTTGTAATATTGTACTATCAAGGTCCATTTTTAATATCCTACATAGTCTGGTGTCGTCAGTAAAGACACCAAACTATGTAGGATATTAAAAACGGACCTAAAAATCTTTCACTTTTTATGGTACAAGGTACTGTTCTTTAATCCCTCGTCAGTATAAATGTGCAGCCCAAGTTTAATAGGTGGTCCCCAGAATTAGAAAAGCAGGACTCCAAAAATCTGCACCGCTCCCTATCCACAGGTTACCTGTGATATCCCATCTCTCCACCATACACATCAATGATGCTGACCAGCAATTATAAACTGTAGAAAGGGGCGGCTCTGATTTTAGAAGGTAGTCGTGTTTTTATAATCCTATAAGCTTATATAAAAAAAAAAGATTAAAAAATGACGTCTTTGTGTACCTTTATATTTTAAATTAATAAATTAATTTATTTTGCAAGGAATTTGCAAGGAAATCACTAGATTAAATTGACAACTGTTTGTTACCATTTCTCTGACTGGACAGTATCAGACTATGGAGGGACGAACCCGATTGACAAGGCAAATGATCCCTTCCACTTGTCAATTTAATCAGTTATATTTACGAAGAATAAAGGGAGAATACACTGATGCACGACTATTATAAAAAATGTCAAGGATTTTTTTTCCTCAATCTTAAAGGGCTTATCCAAAACCTCTCACAGTCATTTTGGTAAAAGAGAGGAGCTGCTGCTGTGGTGTCCGATGCATGTTAACTGGACAGGTGTAAAATACCTGCCGGCCGTGCATAAGATTTCGCAAGCAACCAAAAGGGACAGAAGTGAGGGGAATCGGAGAACCCCCTTTAAATTTGAGTCAAAGAGGTTTGCAATAAAAGCAATGCAAATGCATCAAAAATACATTTATGGAGTATATAGGTGAACAGGATGAGTAAATCATTGCTACACTTTACTCCCCCATCTATCACAGAGTCCATTTACTGGGCAGATAATGACTACATGGCACAGGGCGCCACACAGTGACAGCGAGGCACAGTGACAGCGAGGGACATTAGGCAGACAGATTATCACTTTTGCAAATTTAGGGAAATAGGAGACCGGTAATTTATCCTCTCTGCTCTAAACCTTCTAATATTGGTTTATTAGGTGCAATATGGATCTAAATGTCACCAAATACATTACAATTCTCCTTGGTGGACTTTTACAATTATCATGCACAGGTACAGTATATTTTTACAGTGAAGCTAGTGTTTCTGCTGAGAATTCCTCCACCCTACATGCAGCAAACTGGGTACAAAAAAAAAAAAAAAAAGAAACTGCAGCCCACACATTGCGTAACTCACAGCATACATGAAGCAGAACCAGAGCTGATGGCAAATGACTACCAGAAAGCAGAAAATCACTGCGGAAGCCCCCCTAATGCAATCATGTCACTTGTTAATATCATCTGCAACAAGCTTTCATTTAATTGCCACTTCATTTGCTAAATGTATCACGGACAAAATCCATTTAAAATGCATTTAAAGCAGCTGAAATAGTTCCAGCTAATATATTATACCTAACGCTGCGGTCACGTAACTATCTCCCCCTTGGAAATGTCATAAGTTGCAATTTGAACATTAAAATGACATGCAACCTATGGCTCTGCAGATGTTGGGAGTTGTAGTTGCCTTTGCAGCTGGAGGTCTGCAGCGTTGTGCCTTCGGTGTTTTACTTGACGGCACAACGAGGGTTAAGGGGAAAAGCGATTCCCCCTCCGTCACCAGACAAAATATTTCTCCAGGAAAGCGAGATCTTTCCCCAATAATGACAAATGCAGTTCTCAGGTGGTAATTACCTTCAGCTCTTCTCCTCGTCCTGGCTGAGAGTGCTCATCTCCTCTCACACTATATTCCCTGCCTCCAGTATCCTCCTCCGAAATATATGCTAGATGCTATGCTTCTGTGCAGCAATTGAGTGATCTGCCAATAATGGCCTGCTTACTTATTAAAAAAAAAAAAAAAAAAGTCTCTTAGCAACCATGTCTTAGATCTTAATGTGTAGCTCCTCCAAATATGAATCATTATTCCATCTGTGCTTTGACAATAGTCTTAAAATAGTTCTTACATGTCAGGTATGGTCAGCCATGCATGTAATGTCAGGGCGGATGAGGCTGCCCGGCTTTGGTGTAGACCAAGTAGTGGACGACACATGCTACTTCATCTGACCTGAAGCGTCAGCTTAGAACATGGCGCTAAAATATCAATCAGGAGGACTCCAAGTGAATGAAACTTCAGAGATATCAATCAATCCAGTAAGGAAGAGTCAGCATCGCCTGGAAATAAGTCACAACAGGATGACCGAGAGGAAAGAGCAAAACAACCCACAAGTGGGGAGCCGATTTGCAGGTGGTGGCCACTGACAGTTCCTCTCCCCTTTTCCTCCCGGGCTGATCCTTCTCTAGTTTTGCTTTTTTCTAGTCCTCGTCAGTGCTGGCACATACAGCCCACTCGGGGGGCACAGGGAATCCAGCTCCTCCGTACAAGAAGTTTTGCTGCAACTCCCACACAGTCTCGAGAGCAAGGAGCAGATGCCAAGATGTGGACTGTAACACGAGGAGCCGGACAGGGCGTCAAACCAGTACCTTAATAAAAGGAGGAACCCAACAAAAAGTTCTCCACCGGATACTCATGTGGAAAGTGTCAGAATCAGTCTACATGAGGATGGCAAAAGCCCGATGTGCAGTAGTGGGACCAAAGCTCAAACCCAACACGGTGCAGCTCGAATGGCATTTGCCAGAGACATCAGGATCGGCACTGGTGCCTCAATCCCTTCCCAGTAAGAAAGAAGGATCCCAGTGATTGTGTGTGGCAGACATGAAAAAGTCTGGATAAGGTTAGGCTCACTGCATCATCATCCAGCATGACCGGTCAGTAATGGTCTGAGGAGGCATATCCACGTTATAACCAATGGTGTCCTGTCAGCTACAGGTACCACTGTCAGACCTCACACTGGTGGAGTGTGCCCTGGGTTCATAGAATCATACAATGTTAGAGTTAGAACGGACCTCCAGTTCAATGCAGGAGTCACTAAACCATCTTAGACAGATGTCTGTCCAGCCCCTGAAGACTTCATTGAAGGAGAACTCATCACCTCTCGTGGCCGCCTGTTCGACTCGTTGATCTCACTGTCAATTTTTTTTTATATTATCTAATCTGTATCTTCTCCATTTCAGTTTCATCCCATTTTTTCTCATGTTTCCATGTGCAAATGAGAATAAGGATGATCCCTCTACACTGTGACATCCCTTCAGATATTTGTAGACGGCTATTAAATTTCCTCTTAGCCTTCTTTTTTGCAAGCAAAACATTCCCAGATACTTTCACCGTTCCTTGTAGGACATAATTTGCAGACCGGTCATCATCCTGATAGCTCTTTTTTGAATCTGCTCCAGTTTTTCAATGTCTTTTTTTTAAAAAAATGTGGTGCCCAGAACTGGACACAGTATTCCAGATGAGGTCTGACCAAAGAGGAGTAGAGGGGGTAATGATTTCAAGTGATCTAGACTCTGTGATTCTCGTCATACATCCCAGAACTGTGTTTGCCTTTTTTGCTGCTGCATCACACTGTTGACTCCTGTGCTGTCTATGATCTATTAGTATACCCAAGTCTTTTTCACACGTGTTGTTGCTTAGTTCTTTTCTGTAGATATTATTTTTCTTTTTCTTGCCTAGATGTAGAATCTTGCATTTCTCCCTTTTAAATACCATTCTATTAGTTGCTGCCCATTGTTCCAGGTTATCTAGATCCTTCTGAATCCTTTCTCTGTCTTCTCTAGTGTTAGCTATCCCTCCTAGCTTTGCATCATCTTCAAACTTGATCAGCTTATCTAAAATTCCCTCATCTACATTATTTATAAACATATTGAACAACACTGGGGCCAAGACAGAGCCTTGTGTTACCCCACTTGAAACACTCTTCCAATTGAATTTGCAGATATTTATTTACACGCTTTCATTAGGATCACTGAGACAGTTATGAATCCACCTAACCGTTGCCTTGTCAGTCTCATACTTGGTAATTTTTTCAATAAGGATGGTATGAGATAGTTTATTAAATGCTTTGCTGAAGTTGAGATATACTATATCTGCCGCATTTCCCTGATCCACCCAGTCAGTGATTCCATCATAGAAGGAAATTAGATTAGTCTGGCATGACTTGTTTGCTACAAACCCATGCTGTCTCTGGTTAATTACTGTATTCTCATCCAAGTATTTACATACATGTTGTTTTTTATTTTGTTTAAAGATCTTTCTTGGTATAGAAGTCCGGCTCACAGGCCTGTAATTTCCTGGTTCCATCTTCTTTCCTTTTTTGAAGATAGGGACAACATTTGCACTTCTCCAATCCTCTGGGACGTTTTCTGTTCTCCAGAAATTTTCAGAGATTCTGGTTAGTGGTTCTGCAATTTCAGTGAGAATTTCATTTAACAAAATCTCCCATCCTTCTTGGACATTTCTGTCCTTTAGAACACTCGGCCATTGGACATTTCCTAACCTCTTTCTCAGTCCATTAAAATCTGCCTTCTTGAAGTCCAATCTTAAAGTCTGAGTCCTTGTAGGTCTTCCTCCATTTATAATCCAAATATTGAGGATCGCATGATTGCTGCCTCCTAAATTCCCAGCCATTTTTACTTTCTCAACCATTTTCTCCCTGTTGGTAAGAATTAGGTCCAAGATCACAGATCCTCTTATTCTCTCTTCTAGCTTTTGAAAGATAAAGTTGTCAGAGTTGTGAGAGAAGATAACAATTTTTTGGACCCATTACTTTGCGTGAGAGATTCCCAGCAAATGTCCAGATAGTTAAAATCTCACATGATCACTATGTCGTACTTTTTTGAGAACAAAGACATCTGATGTAAAAAAGGTTCCTCCTGGTTTAGGGCAATACTCAACCTCATATGGCCAGAGTGTGCAGGCAGATCCTGGATAAGGATTGAACAGTCCTTAGGCTATTCCAGGTCTGAATCCAACTGAGAACCTGTAGGACACTGTAACGCCCAGGCCAGCGTCCTCGCATGCTCGTGCTCCCCTCCTCCAGCGAGGACATTGGCGTTCTCACCTGTTTGGGCGTCCTGCTGCGGGGGTCCCAGTCCCATTTCATGCTGCGGCCTCCCCGAGCGTCTGTGCACCTTGCAAACCTCCAGTCTCTGCCCGTAGGGCGCACCCACGATCACGCCCCTTTTCTTAAAGGGCTAGCGCCCTCTCAAACCCAGAAGTGCTTCCCAGGTCAGCTGGGAAACTGTAGGTACTTAATGCACCCTAGCCCTATGCTAGGTGCCTCGACAATGAGTTTAGTTATTGGTAGTTGTCAGGTCCCCTAACACTGTGCTGCTGTTCCGTAGTGTTAGACATACTGCTTACACCTGTCTGTATTGCAGAGTACCGCTGCTATTTCCACTACCTGCTGCTGCCTCCACATCAGCCGCCTATCACAATACCTGGTGCCACAAACTATCATCACCAGCTGCTACCATCCATCCATCCATACTGGACAGAACCTCTACACCAGCTGCTGCCATCCATCCATCCACCCGTCCATCCATCCATACCGGACAGAACCTCTACAGCAGCTGCTACCATCCATCCATCCATCCATACTGGACAGAACCTGTACACCAGCTGCTGCCAATCATCCATCCATCCATCCACCCGTCCATCCATCCATACCGGACAGAACCTCCACACCAGCTGCTGCCATCTATACATCCACCCGTCCATCCATCCATACCGGACAGAACCTTTACAGCAGCTGCTACCATCCATCCATCCATACTGGACAGAACCTTTACAGCAGCTGCTACCATCCATCCATCCATACTGGACAGAACCTGTACACCAGCTGCTGCCATCCATCCACCCGTCCATCCATCCATACCGGACAGAACCTCCACACCAGCTGCTGCCATCTATACATCCACCCGTCCATCCATCCATACCGGACAGAACCTCTACACCAGCTGCTGCCATCTATACATCCACCCGTCCATCCATCCATACCGGACAGAACCTCTACACCAGCTGCTGCCATCTATACATCCACCCGTCCATCCATCCATACCGGACAGAACCTCCACACCAGCTGCTGCCATCTATACATCCACCCGTCCATCCATCCATACCGGACAGAACCTCTACACCCGCTGCTGCCATCTATACACCCACCCGTCCATCCATCCATACCGGACAGAACCTCTACACCAGCTGCTGCCATCTATACACCCACCCGTCCATCCATCCATACCGGACAGAACCTCTACACCAGCTGCTGCCATCAATCCATCCATCCACCCATACTGGACAGAACCTCCACACCAGCTGCTGCCATCTATACATCCACCCGTCCATCCATCCATACCGGACAGAACCTCTACACCAGCTGCTGCCATCAATCCATCCATCCACCCGTCCATCCATCCATCTTGGATGGAACCTCTGTACCAGCTGCTGTTGCAACTCTATTGTCGTTCCCATAAAACAAAGAAAAACTTTAGGATCAGCTCACCTCTAGATTTGCTGTGGCCGGTTTTAGAGATCAATGCACGGACAGTCAGCGGGCCAGATTCCGGGATAAATGAAGCAAGAAAAAAAATGTTTCATCCAGACATTGAAAATATAATATCCCAATTCCATTTTGTGGAATTGGGATATTATATTTTCAATGTCTGGATGAAACATTTTTTTCTTGTCGTTCCCATACCCCTGGGGCCAGCAAACTCAATACCAGTCTTCCCGAGTGGCACCCAGATCTTTCCTGCAGTGTAACACCATCAGGAACTCAGTTGAGAACCAAGTTCGGGTCCGTAGTCAAGCCACTCTGAGTTTTCCGTGTGTTGCGCCCCAGTGGGTCCACTAAATCCCTGCTCGCCTGGCGAGCCTAACAGACACAATGTATCAGTGCATCTGATGCTTCCACATAGTGTCCCAGACTGTCCTTATGCAGCTCTGCAATGAGATCCCCACAGGACACCATCCAGGGTCTCATCCGGAGCATGCCCAGACATTACCAGGGGTGCATACACATTAAAAGTCACATTAAAGGTTGCCGTGATGAAATTGGAACAAATTGGATCCGTCTTATTGAGCTCTCACTTGGTTGATCGGTTTGGTTTACAATGGCCGTTGATAACGATTTTCTTAAGTTAGGAAATGATTTCCAACTCAAATCTTTCGTTCCTAGAGATCCGATATGTGATTTTCATATTCCCTCTTTTTTTGGGCAGTGTGTATGGCAATGATGGAAATAGCAGGACTGCTGATGTTTCCAGAATAGCTGCAGAGAATTGCTGGGTGATGCCAAGACAAAGAAGGACGGAGTAGTAAACATCTTCTCTGATGTTTTTTCACTACTGACCACAAAAAGGGATGGACAGTACAGGAATAATAATGGACCTACAGCCCAGCCCGGAAATGATATGTAAATCCAGTATCCAATATCATAAACACTATTACTATCCAGATTTCTAATTTGTCCATAAAAGTTAGGTGTAACGGTGTCCACAGCTCAATATCGGCTTCCACAGAAGCTGAGGGGCTCTTTAATATTTAGACTTGGCAGCATCTGACTATTGGCTCAAGACAAATAGAGTAACACAGAATTACTAGACAATGACAAACTCCGAATCCAAGGGAACCGTCCGGGGAAACCGGGCCAAGATCCAGGAGAGGAGGCAGAACAATTAGGCACACGAAAGGTTGAACAAACCAGTTCAGAGCCGTGTCAATGAGCCAAGAAGGGTTTTCTGCTCCTTTTCAAACGTTACCATAGGATAGGAATCCTTACAAAAGTAGCATTACTCACCCCTAGAATCACGGCCCTGCTCCAGCGCTGCCGCTTTGGTGGGATGACGCCACTGACTGGCTACAGGGTCCGGTGATTGGGACATCCGATCCTGGCAACGGGGACTTTTTCTTTCCTTGGTAAGGACTTCTCTGACTTTATACCTGAGTAACTGGGTGGCAAAGTGCACTGCACCCCAACATATCACCTCCGTGCCGCAGAGAGGACCAGAGTGGCTGCGGCTGGTGCAAGAGCACATCCCCGGGAGCACCGTTAGGGAAGTGATAGTTGATCATACAACATATCAGTCAGTCAGATTTTATTCCTCTACCCAGACTTCACAAACAGGAGTCCTCTACTAAATAAGGAGGGACTTCATGTATTAGATTCTGCATGTAACTGGAGGTACAGTGTGACCCACTGTTCTGCAGAGGTTACACTATTATGGCAAAGAACCTAAAACTTATCATAAATGGACTCTGTCAGCCCAAAATCACTGTTCAAACCAAGCACAGGCGCCAGTGGCGTAGCAACTGCTTTTGCCGCCCGAGGCGGTTGTTAAATTTGCCGCCCCCCTCCATTGGCCATCAATAATCCAGAATATATATAACTTGGGTATCTTGGGTATTGGGTGACGGATGGAGGGGGCAGTGGCTGATGGGGAGAGCAGTGGCGTAGGAAGGGGGGCAGCGGCTGATGGGGAGACGGTGGCGGATGCAGGGGGGCAGCGGCTGATGGGGAGAGCGGTGGCGGATGCAATGGGGCAGCAGCTGATGGGGAGAGCGGTGGTGGATGCAGGGGGGCAGCAGCTGATGGGGAGAGCGGTGGTGGATCGGAGGCAGTAGCGGCGGTGGATCGGGGGCAATCACTCTCCTCAGCTTTCACGGATGAAGTGAAGCTGAGGGGAGTGGTCACCTACAGGTCACCGGCCCCAGATCCAAGGTGATTGGAGAGATCGGTCACAAGGTCGATCTCTCCAATGAGACCTGGGGGTGGGTTAAACAAAGTTCACCCAGCTCCAGCCAATGATCAGGGCTATAGCTGCACTGATCATGGCTGGATTTCAATGTTTCAGCCATTTTCAATGGCTGAAATATCACAGTGGCTGTGATTGGCTGAGCGGCGTTCGTCAGCCATTCACAACCTCCGTAGGTCCAGGGGGGAGACACCACCCCTCCTGAGGTCAGGCAGAGGTCCCCTCCTCCCCGAATCTAAGGTTTTTGCACACTGATCGCAGCCACCGAGGCTCCGGGGCCGCGATTTCGCCATGACGTACTGGGTACTTCATGGGTCGTTAAGTACTAGGTCACCATGATGTACCGAGTATGTCATGGGTCATTAAGAGGTTAATCAACAATTATTATTTCTTCTATGTTTTTCTATTTTTTATATTTTACCCCTAAAATGCCGCCCCCCTGAAACGTGCCGCCTGGGGCGGACCGCCCCCTCCTCCCCCCCTTTGCTATGCCACTGACAGGCGCTGGATGTACCCTTAGTGTGGCTGCGCAGTGCAGTCCTCCTTCTCACCTATATGTCTACCATCTATCTCCACCCTTATTTGGCCCTTGTAAAGCCAGAGCTGTCAATCAAGAAAGAGAGGGGTGGAGATAGATGTCAAACGAATAGGTGGGAAAGAGGACTAAATTGTTCAGTGATGACAAGGGTGCATCGGGCGTCTGTGCTGGGTTTGTAGTCTCCTGAAGATTTGATCATAAAATAAAATTGCTATATCAGTGATCATTTTAATATTCGGCCATAACAGCTATTACAGAGGTTGCCCGTTACTTTTACTACACCTTTATCCTTAGGATAGGTCATCAATGTCTGATCGGCCGGAGTCAGACACCCGGCACCTCTACTAATCAGCTGTACCCAGTGCTGGCGGCAACAGCTAGAAATGCTCAGTTGTGGAGCTGCCCTATCAACTGACAGCGGCCCGGTACTGCACATACGCCGCCTATTGATTTGAGTAGGAGGCAGATGTGCAGTACCTGGCCACAGTCGCTATAAAAAAACAGGGCAGGTCCAGAACTGAGCATTTCCAACTGCCTGCTGCCACCGCCGGCACCGACAACAGCTGGTCAGTGGTGGACCCTGGCCGATCAGACATTGATGACCTATCCCAATTATCCCAAAGTAGTGGACAAACTCTTTAAATACCGAGGCTAAAGCCTGCTTTACACATTACGATCCAGCATACAATATCGTCTGCGATCGTAACCGCCCCCATCATATGTGTGGCACGTTCAATTTGTTGAATGTGCCGCACATACGATTAACCCCCGTCACACGTACTTACCCGTCCATACGACCTCGCTGTGGGCAGCGAACGTCCACTTCCTGGAGTGGGAGGGATGTTTGGCGTCACAGCGATGTCACGCGGCAGCCGGCCAATAGAAGCGGAGGGGCGGAGTTGAGCGGGTCGTAAACATCCCGCCCACCTCCTTCCTTCTGCATTGCTGGCCGGGAGCCGCAAGACACAGGTAAGATCTGTTCATCGTTCCCAGGGTGTCACACCCTGCAATGGACCTTACGATGCCGGATGTGCGTCACTTACGACGTGACCCCACCGACACATTGTAAGATACATTGCAGCGTGTAAAGCAGACTTTAAGACTCATGCACACAACAGAATTTTCTGTCTGAGTGCCCCTCTGTTAAAAAACCGGAGCACACTTGGGCTAATGTTATACAGCAATGAAATATTCTTTTCACTGACCGATTTGATATGTGAACAAAATCTCAGCATGCACAATATTCCTCCAGAAATCGGATTAAACTCACCCATTCAAATGTATGGGTGCGAGACTAAAATCAGATGCCACAGTATAGCAACCAGTTTTTACGGATACATTGCAATTCTTTTACATAAGAAACTGTAAATGGCCCTGTAAACTATTAAAAGCTGCTGCTTTAAAAAAAATCATATTACCATCATCCTACTTTTCTGGATGAACCTCTGAGTGATTTCTTATACGGTGTGGTGAGCCTTCCCTTCCAGATCCTCCATATTCTGGATTGTATGTGAATTCACATGTTCTGCGGTCACATCCCCCACCCTCCCCGCAGAATAATCTCCGTAGTGTGGTGGAATTTCCATGACATTACATTTGGGGTTTCTGCTTCCTTCTATGGAGCAACCATGATCTGATCCGTTATACAGTGTAATTTTTAGCAGCCACCTTCTCATCCTGATGGCGCTTTCCATACGAATTAACTATGTGGTTTCCCATAAACTACGGTAAGTACTGAAGGGGTCACATAAGGGAGGAAGAGTCCGCCAGATTTTTAATAATGGTCATATCAGACGAGTGTAATTTGCATCACTCTGCACACGAACAGCACACTGACCAATGGACGTCAACATACGGGCGCACACGAGATATTTTACACCCCGCACCTGGAATTAGTCTTAGCCGTTTTCCTTGTTTTAATTCTGCCAAATGTAATTTGGCTCATCCTCGACAAGGAAGAAAGCGCAGAAAGCATTGCCCACGGACGGGGTCACGTCTGTGATATTTGTCCCTAACTGCATAGTGAAGTTGGCCTTTGATTGGTGGCTTGGCCGGACTAATTGTGCTCGGTGCAGAAGAAACAGGTTGCTCAAACACTAAAGTCAAGGGGCAGTAGACATAATCTAAGTACGTCGCCTCGCCATCTTCCATCATCCAACATGGGGAGACACTAGGTCAGCCCCATGACCTCTGAGGGATTTTCCGCCATCCAACATGGGAGACACTAGGTCAGCCCCATTACCTCTGAGGGATTTTTCGTCATCCAACATGGGGAGACAGTAGGTCAGCCCCATTACCTCTGAGGGATTTTCCATCATTCAACATGGGAAGACACTAGGGCAGCCCCATTACCTCTGAGGGATTTTCCATCATCCAACATGGGAAGACACTAGGTCATCCCCATTACCTCTGAGGGATTTTACATCATCCAACATGGGGAGACACTAGGTGAGCCGCATTACCTCTGAGGGATTTTCCGTCATCCAACATGGGAGACACTAGGTATCCCCATTACCTCTGAGGGATTTTCCATCATCCAACATGGGAAGACACTAGGTCAGCCCCATTACCTCTGAGGGATTTTCCGCCATCCAACATGGGAGACACTAGGTCAGCCCCATTACCTCTGAGGGATTTTTCGTCATCCAACATGGGGAGACAGTAGGTCAGCCCCATTACCTCTGAGGGATTTTCCATCATTCAACATGGGAAGACACTAGGGCAGCCCCATTACCTCTGAGGGATTTTCCATCATCCAACATGGGAGACACTAGGTCATCCCCATTACCTCTGAGGGATTTTACATCATCCAACATGGGGAGACACTAGGTGAGCCGCATTACCTCTGAGGGATTTTCCGTCATCCAACATGGGAGACACTAGGTATCCCCATTACCTCTGAGGGATTTTCCATCATCCAACATGGGAAGACACTAGGTCATCCCCATTACCTCTGAGGGATTTTCCGTTATCCAACATGGGAGACACTAGGTCATCCCCATTACCTCTGAGGGATTTTCCGTCATCCAACATGGGAGACACTAGGTCAGCCCCACTACATCTGAGGGATTTTCCATCATCCAACATGGGAAGACACTAGGTCATCCCCATTACCTCTGAGGGATTTTCCGTCATCCAACATGGGAGACACTAGGTCAGCCCCATTACCTCTGAGGGATTTTCCATCATCCAACATGGGAAGACACTAGGTCATCCCCATTACCTCTGAGGGATTTTCCGTCATCCAACATGGGAGACACTAGGTCATCCCCATTACCTCTGAGGGATTTTCCGTCATCCAACATGGGGAGACACTAGGTCATCCCCATTACCTCTGAGGGATTTTCCATCATCCAACATGGGAAGACACTAGGTCATCCCCATTACCTCTGAGGGATTTTCCATCATCCAACATCTGAAGACACTAGGTCATCCCCATTACCTCTGAGGGATTTTCCATCATCCAACATGGGAGACACTAGGTCAGCCCCATTACCTCTGAGGGATTTTCCATCATCCAACATGGGAAGACACTAGGGCAGCCCCATTACCTCTGAGGGATATTCCGTCATCCAACATGGGAAGACACTAGGTCAGCCCCATTACATCTGAGGGATTTTCCGTCATCCAACATGGGAAGACACTAGGTCATCCCCATTACCTCTGAGGGATTTTCCATCATCCAACATCTGAAGACACTAGGTCATCCCCATTACCTCTGAGGGATTTTCCATCATCCAACATGGGAGACACTAGGTCAGCCCCATTACCTCTGAGGGATTTTCCATCATCCAACATGGGAAGACACTAGGGCAGCCCCAATACCTCTGAGGGATATTCCGTCATCCAACATGGGAAGACACTAGGTCAGCCCCATTACATCTGAGGGATTTTCCGTCATCCAACATGGGAAGACACTAGGGCAGCCCCATTACCTCTGAGGGATTTTCCATCATCCAACATGGGAGACACTAGGTCAGCCCCATTACCTCTGAGGGATTTTCCATCATCCAACATGGGAAGACACTAGGTCAGCCCCATTACATCTGAGGGATTTTCCGTCATCCAACATGGGGGAGACACTAGGTCAGCCCCATTACATCTGAGGGATTTTCCGTCATCCAACATGGGAGACACTAGGTCATCCCCATTACCTCTGAGGGATATTCCGTCATCCCCATTACCTCTGAGGGATTTTCCATCATCCAACATGGGAAGACACTAGGTCATCCCCATTACCTCTGAGGGATTTTCCATCATCCAACATGGGAAGACACTAGGGCAGCCCCATTACCTCTGAGTGAAGCCGATAGGAGCCCAAGAGCTTGTGGATCAGAAATTTATGCCACATCTTATTAATATGCCATAAATGAAGTTTGTGTTATATTCCCCCCCAAAAAAGGCGGTGCTGTTACATTGGTTTGGCAGACAGATTTTTCGTCCACCTCCTCCATACATAGGAACGCTGGGCTCATGTGTTCAATGGGGAGAAAGTAGAAAGCCGCTGCAAAACATGTCTGACGACCACTTATCTCCCCTTACAAAACAATAAATTCACCCTTCCCCATCCTTCTGGCTCCCAAATTCCTCATTGTCTGTTGGGAGGCTCCCAACACCCCACATGGTACGCCAGTCCAGCAAAAAATCAGATTGTTTGGCTGACTTTCATCTAATGTGCACAAGGAATTAAATCCGCACTAAAAAGTTAACTTTTAGTAAACTAATGCTCGTACCTGGAAAGGTGATTGACTGTTGTAATTTTTTATCTCCTTGTTAGCTCCTCTGAACAGAAGGACCCGGGCACAGCTGTCCTGTGTAAAGAGAACCGGAAACCTTATCAGAAAAATCGGAAATTAACAATCACTTATCATTTGACAATAAGAGGATAAAATGTTCCTCCACTTAGCTGTCCAGTAAAATATTTGGGTAACCCTGAAGGGCCAGATACAGATCTCCCCAGGAATCTGCCTCCAGAACTTGTAAATGAAAGGAGAAGTTACCAGTGTGAGACATGTAGATCAGGACAGCAGACTGTCAGTCATTACATGTCTCACACTGGTAACAGGGAGATCAGTGTCTGGTCCATAGATTGGAACAGCTCATATACTTATTAAGAACAACATGAATTTCCCTGGAATAAGACATCGGATCGCAGATATCAAGGTAACATTTTACTGTCACGTTGTTACTACAGGTGTGTATAGGTACGAGAGGATTCCCGGTGAGCGGCACAACACAGAGGGAAAACCAGGGTAGAAATAAAATGGAAGGCTCTGGCGCTAGGGAGAGGGGAGCAGGGTCACCTCCTAACACTCACCTAAGGCTGATCCCTGCACTACATAACGTCACTGGACGGGTACTTTCACCTCTGTGCCTAGGCCTTCGCTGACCCTGAACTTACTCTGACTAGTGAAGGCGAGTGAGACGAGATGCTAGTATCGCCACTGCAATAACACAACATGAGGAATTTAAGACAAACATGAGAGACACAACAAATAGCACTCCACAGCTTCTCCAGCAGGAACTTCTCAGCTGCAATCAAAACAACACCTCAGCTTCTCCAGAGACTGGCTCCTTCAAAGTGGACAGCATAGGTATGAGCTATAGCTGGCATAGGGAGAAGTAAGGAGCGGATATTTATAGCAGAAGAGAGTGTCTGCAGCTGAGATTACAGCTACCTGTTAGATCACTGCAGGATAGAAATTAACCTTAACTCCTTCAGTACCAGATGGAATTAAATATGCTCCAACTCAGGGTAAACGACAAGCAGGCACTAAATCGAATCTGTGATCAAAAATACGTTGTGACCGTCTGATCCCAGATGCCTCGAGATCATAACCGGCCGTGACACACTCGTGACATTTATTCAGATTTTCATGACCTGCATGCCCAGATAGACGACTTAGGAGGGTTGATCCTACTTGATCCTACTATCTGAAAATAGGTTTTGTATCACAGAACAATGTGTCTACAATGTTGAATTTAATTGTTCTTTTTCTTTTGATTTTACAAGGCTCGGCCACCATAGAACTAATACTATTTGCTACCTTCATCTCTCTGAAATAAAAAACAAAAAAACGCTCTCAGCTGTTTATTTCATTATGCTGATTTTATAACTGCTCAGCACTGAGGGGACTACGTCAGTCTCTGGGCTTACAAATTTACACCTTTAATTATACTGCATGTGCCTTTAATTAGAATAATCCTCTTATACCAGTAAAACGTGTCCACTGGGAAAAGACACAGCACCTATGATGTAACCTGACAAAGAACGTGGCCTCACTGGCGGACACACACAGAAAAGGGCCCCTGTGCAAGAACAATATTTGGGCCCTTTGCAGCCCAAAACCTCATCAAAAAGTACAATTCCACCTGCTTTGGAGGTGTAAGTGCCCCCCCCCAACGTGCACAGGCTGCACCAATCATATGTCCGCTCCTGCCGTAAATGGAGGAACGTATGGATGATCTGCGTAGGTTTATCTCCAGAGACAAGTTTACATCACATACTAATTTAATATGCAATGGTACTTGGCGGGCAAGAACCAAAAAATACCATCAAATATCCTTTGATGCAATACACATAAGTTTTATTAGATCAGATAAAGAGAAAAAAAACCACCACAGTGTAATATAAAAACAATACAAAAGTGCTCATACGAGACCTACCAACATATAAATTTATATCTACCATTAATATGTAAATATTTTTTATTAATAGCAAGTGTTATAGTTGGCAAAAACCCATCATTAATAAAGAATTATTATTAGATGACATAAATAGTTACAATATATATTAAAGGTTAGAGATATATTTCGATGGTATATCCACATGATGTCCAAAATATCTCTCAATCAATTAATATTCAGGGCATAAATATTGACTACCTAAAATATATAAAAAATAATAACATGATATTATCCAAACTAGTTATGATACACAGGGTTTAGTAACAAAAAAAATCAAAATATACATTACTAGTTTTTATATATATCATGGCCAATATTACAAACAATTAAAGAACTCCCAGGTAATTAGGGATTCTATAATACACCACTGAATCTTAAAGGTGCTGCCCTTAATATCATGGAGAAATTTACCAAAGAGTTAACAGGAAACAATGTCTCCGATATATAAGAATAAGAGGACAACGGAGCACATCATGCATACACTACAAGGTACTGTATATGTATCTACAGCCATCATAGGTGATATAGCGTATTTCATAGAAGCCCCCTATACCGAGGAAAACAGATATTCGCCATAGAGTCTATCAAAAGTTATTACCTGCAGTATGTCAGGAGGTCGGATGAGCACAAACCACACCCTACGCGCGTTTCGGGAACGCCTTCGTCCAGGGGCATAACTTGGCGGCTGTCACCTGGTGAGGAGACTCCTAACTCTAATAATCTGTGATGTCACAGAGGTCTTAACCCCACCAATCATAAAGTGATGGCATATTATATACCGTATATATATATATATATATATATATATATATATATATAGTGTATAAATAAAATATATATATATATATATACATATATAATTATATATATATATATATGTACACATATAATTATATAATATAATTATATAATAAAATTATATATATATTAATATATATACATATATACCCATATATAGCGTATAAATAAAATATATATATATATATATACACATACATATATAATTATATATATATATATATACACACATATAATTATATAATAAAATTATATATATATATATATATATATATATATATATATATATATATATATATATATTACATCTAGTGCGGCCTACTTGGCGGTCTGTGATGGTCCCGGAGGTCGGACCCCCACCAATCATAAAGTTATGGCATATCATATATATATATATATATATATATATATATATATATGCGATAAAAATGAGCGAGCAGATTATGGCCATGTGCACACACACTGCGCTTTGTTATGCACTTTTTGGTGCAGTTTTGTCACAAATTTCCATGCCTATCCTTATGCCGGTAAAGTCAATGAGCATTCTGAATCAATACAAAAATTCTCAAACCAATACTGGACATAACAGCAAATGTTGTGCAACGTCAGACTAAAGCATTGCTATACACAACTCGGAAAACTGAAACAAAACCAGAGAACAGGCGTATATTGTGCAAAATACATAATTTTATTGAACAAGATTAGATCACACACAGATAAATCAATAAAACACTGTGTATTAAAATTTGCATGAAGGCGAATGTGACGGAAAAACCAGGTCAAAGAGATCTACATATACACCCACAAAACCAGATGCTGTAAATAAAAGAGGATAAAGGCAAAGTTGCTGTAAAAAAAAAAATCAACTATAAATATCCCCAAAAATAATCACCAAATGCTCTTTGAAGAGATGTAAAAATGTGGTAAAAACGATTTTTTATAAAGTGTCAAGTGAAGAAGGTTAAATGCAGTGTGGGTGGGAAGACGGCAAATGTATTAGATCATAGCACAACACTGCACGGCAAAAGGATGTCAAATTGATGAGACAATGTGTATTACCTAAAGTGCCTAGTGCAGGATGGCATCCATGGATCGTTCCAATCCGTCACAAATATCTCCCAAAGGACCTTGAGACCCCCAACGCACGTTTCGCTAGAATCTGTTGCTTCATCAGAGAGGGAGATCCTGGATGGGTGTATGTATATATATATATATATATATATATCTTTGACCTAATTTTCCCGTCACATTCTCCTCACTTTTTTAATACACGGTGTTTTATTGATTTATCTGTGTGTGATCCAATTTTGTTCAACAAAATTATGTATTTTGCACAATATACTCTTGCTTTCCGGCTTTGTTTCAATGAGAATTCTGCACACATTGCTTATTTTTTCCTTACAGATTTGGTGCAGAAAATAATCTGCAGCATGTCAATTCTTGGCGCTTTCCTGCCTGCATTTTTCAGCCCTTCCACCCATTGATGTCATTATAAAAAACACATTTTTGGTGCATTTTTCTGCCAAAAGATGCAGACTTGGTGCAGCAAATTTCTGCACCAAATACTCAGTGTGTGCACATACCCTAATGTTTCTTTCTCCAATTTGGTCGTCCAGAAAATAAAGTTGCAGATTTCCTACATTCAGCCCTGAAGGCAGCTTCATACTGCGAGTGTGACCTCAAGGACCATCACACTTTCAGAATTTCTTTACTATTGCACTAGTGGAAGGGACTCGTAATCATTGCCCTGGTGCAAACTCTACTAAGACCTAGCGTTAACTTTTTTATTTTTTTTTAAAGGGGCCATTTTTTATCATTTTACACTGCTCTCCCTGCAGATATCTGTCTATCCTCTCACAAAGACAGCACAGCACACGTGCACATGATGCAATATTGTCTTGCTCAGCCTCCATCAACACGTTTGCTGCCTATGCAGAGCACAGAAGTTGATGACAAACTCATCTCGACTGCATAGGAACTGGTGGCAGATACCAGAATGATAAAACCGCCGCTGGTAGCTTTTACCCTTTCAATTTGCTAAATGTTGGGCAAGCACTCGCTGGACTGTTCAAGAAGAATCGGAGGTTGGGGTGGTAGGGAAGGTGAGATTTAGCACCAGGCCAACCATCTTTATGCCTCCCCTCCCCTTTCACGTTACACAACAGATAGCAATATACATTAATATAACAAAGCTTAGCAGAATGGGGAGTTACATACTAATCACAGTATGACATGAATCTGCTCTTCTGCAGCAGATGGGGGATGTATGACACTGATCTGCTGGTTGTACAGGTGTTACTGATGCATACACTCTAATAGATGTGTCTATAGGTAATAATTCTGTATTTATGACTCTCAATGTGGTTAATGATTACACACAGTATAAGCTCCGGTGTATGTGCTAATTACCTGATTGTACAGAGCGCAGATGTGAAGCGCGGTGTTTCCAGACGCGTTCTGGGCCCCCATATTTGCTCCATAAAACAGTAAGTGCTCCAGATGCTGGTAATGGCCGTATCGACAAGCCTGTGGACCACAAAGAACTTCAGCAACTGACAATGACAATATCATCTCCATTTATTAATTACACCATTCATATAGGAATTGCTTTGACACAACTGATCTATTGTTATCGCTCCTTAATCATCCAGAAATTTTCCATATCCATCGCCTCCACGGCACAGTCCCGCTTGGCTCCTCTTTCTTTTTTTTTTTTTTAACCTCCTTTTTATTAGTTTTTAATAACAAAAACAGATAATCAATAATCATATAATACAATACATTATGAATATGTTAAACTACAAAATTACAGATCATGTATTTCCTCGAATTGGCTCCTCTTTCTTACCATTTTTTCTCCTGAGCTTCCGTATTTTTATTTTATTATTATTTTATATTATTTCAGAGTTGTACCAGGTCTTGTGATACTTTGTTTGTTGTTTTTTTTTGGATGAGCTGTAGTTTTATCATTTTGGGGTTCTTGTGACACTCTGATCTCGTTATTCTATTTTTGGGGGAAGGAAAGTGACATAAAAACAGCATTTTGGCCATTTGTGGTTTCTTTTTTAATTTCTGCGTTAAATATGATAGTTTGTTTGGACAGGTAATCAAGCTGCACAACCGAACCGAAGTTTTTCAATTTTAGTTACGTGCCAGGTAAACGTGTGTGCGATATAAACTTTTATGCATATTTATTTTTTATATATATATATATTTGTGGGTTTTTTTACATTGTTTTTTTATCTGCCCCCCTAAAGAATTTTAACCTGAGATTGCTTGCACAATACACTGCAATAATGTGGTATTGTATGCTTAAATTTACCAATTTCCTACAGTATGAAGCCCTGGGATTAAGTGTCTCTGTCTTTTCGTCAGAGGTATATATACATATATCATATATATATATATATATATATATATATAGTGCCTTGCGAAAGTTTGACTTTTTCAACCTTTTCCCACATTTCAGGCTTCAAACATAAACATAAAAAAAAATAATTTTATGGTGAAGAATCAACAACAAGTGGACACAATTGTGAAGTTGAATGATATTTATTGCTTATTTTAAACTTTTATAAAAAAATAAATAACTGAAAATTGGGGCGTGCAATATTATTCATCCCCTGTAAGTGAATACTTTGTAGCGCCCCCTTTTGCTGCGATTACAGCGGCAGTCTCTTGGGGTATGTGTCTATCAGTTTTGCACATGGAGAGGCTGAAATTCTCGCCCATTCTTCCTTTGTAAACAGCTAGGGCTGAGTGAGGTTGGATGGAGGCGTTTGTGAGCAGCAGTTTTCAGCTCTTTCCACAGATTCTCGATTGGGTTCAGGTCTGGACTGTGACTTGGCCATTCTAACACCTGGATATATTTATTTGTGAACCATTTCATTGTAGATTTTGCTTTATGTTTGGGATCATTGTTTTGTTGGAAGACAAATCTCCGTCCCAGTCTCAGGTCTTTTGCAGACTCCAACAGGTTTTCTTCAAGAATGGTCCTGTATTTGGCTCCATCCATCTTCCCATCAATTTTATCCATCTTCCCTGTCCCTGCTGAAGAAAAGCAGGCCCAAACCATGATGCTGCCACCACCATGTCTGACAGTGGGGATGGTGTGTTCAGGGTGATGAGCTATGTTGCTTTTACGCCATACATATCGTTTGGCATTGTGCCCAAAAAGTTCGATTTTGGGTTCATCTGACCAGAGCCCCTTCTTCCACATGTTTGGTGTCTCCAGGTGGCTTGTGGCAAACTTTAAATTACACTTTTTATGGATATCTTTGAGAAATGGCTTTCTCCTTGCCACTCTTCCATAAAGTCCAGATTTGTGCAGTGTATGACTGATTGTTGTCCTATGGACAGACTCTCCCACCTCAGCTGTAGATCTCTGCAGTTCATCCAGAGGGATCATGGGCCTCTTGGCTGCATCTCTGATCAGTCTTTTCCTTGTGTGAGATGACAGTTTGGATGGACGGCCGGGTCTTTGGTAGATTTGCAGTGGTATGATGCTCCTTTCATTCATAAAGTTGTGCAAATCTTTTTGTAACCAAATCTGACTTTAAACTTCTCCACAACAGTATCCTGGACATGCCTGTTGTGTTCCTTGGTCTTCATGATGCTCTCTGCGCTTTATACAGAACACTGAGACTATCACAGAGCAGGGGCATTTATACGGAGACTTCATTACACACAGGGGGCTTATATTAATCATCATCAGTCATTTAGGACAACATTGGATCATTCAGAGATCCTCAATCAACTTCTGGAGTGAGTTTGCTGCACTGAAAGTAAAGGGGATGAATAATATTGCACGTTCCAATTTTCAGTTTATTCTTTTTTATAAAAGTTTAAAATTTTTATGTTTATGTTTGAAGCCTGAAATGTGGGAAAAGGTTCAAAAATTCAAGGGGGCCAAATACTTATGCAAGGCACAGTATATATATATATATATATAGGAAATGTATGTATATCTGGAATTCTAACCTTAGGGCATAATTACAAGCATTTGTCGCTTATTGACTGAAATTATCACCTTTTCCTAGTGGGAACTTCAGTCTGCTGCTCCGTCATTAAAAGGCTATAAGGCTATGTGATGCACAACAACCCAAGGTGGACAGAAGAGCTCACCTGTAGCCTCAATCAGATGATGATGCCGCCCTATGGGTATGTTAGACATAGTGTGCACACATCTGTACATTGCTCTTCTGGTGCTTGGCGATGGTCGTGCTCTGCAGAGGAGCAGCATTTGTACAGTTTGCATTGCTGTGACATGTCTGCACCAGCAGAGGCTGCCAGAGACCCAGTGTAAAGAGCTGGGATCTGACCGAGCCGGCTCCTAATTCATCATTTACAAGGAGAAACTCCATGTGATCGCTGTCTCCATCACAAGCTCAGCGTGGTAAGAGAAGTCACACAGCAGCATGAATGTTTTATGTAGATGCTGAATGCTACAGATGGCATTAAATAACCAACCACGGATGCCCAATGCACTGAGCGGCAGGGACGGAGCTCCGCATTCATAGACCAGCACAAGAAGCGAAGCCTCCTGCTCCCCGCCGTCTATACTCAGCTGACCCCACTGCACAGTGTACACAGAGCGTGATACATCAGCAGAGTGCTCTATTATACAGTACATGGCAAGACTCATAGGGTGTGCCCAGAGAGCTTCTCCCAGTATATGGCAGGTCTTGTGGGGTGTTTCCAGTATATGGCAGGTCTTGTGGGGTGTTCCCGGTATACGGCATGTCTTGTGGGGTGTTCCCGGTATACGAAGGCTCTTGTGGGGTGTTCCCGGTACACGAAGGGTCTTGTGGGGTGTTCCCGGAATACGGAGGATCTTGTGGGGTGTTCCCGGTATACGGAGGATCTTGTGGGGTGTTCCCAGTATACAGCAGGTCTTGTGGGGTATTCCCGGTATACGGCAGGTCTTGTGGGGTGTTCCCGGTATACGGCAGATCTTGTGGGGTGTTCCCAGTATACGGAGGGTCTTGTGGGGTGTTCCCAGTATACGGCGGGTCTTGTGGGGTGTTCCCAGTATACGGCGGGTCTTGTAGGGTGTTCCCAGTATACGGCAGGTCTTATGGGGTTTTCCCGGTATATGGCAGGTCTTGTGGGGTGTTCCCAGTATACGGAGGGTCTTGTGGGGTGTTCCCAGTATACGGCGGGTCTTGTGGGGTGTTCCCGGTATACGAAGGGTCTTGTGGGGTGTTCCCGGTACACGAAGGGTCTTGTGGGGTGTTCCCAGTATACGGCGGGTCTTGTAGGGTGTTCCCAGTATACGGCAGGTCTTATGGGGTTTTCCCGGTATATGGCAGGTCTTGTGGGGTGTTCCCAGTATACGGAGGGTCTTGTGGGGTGTTCCCAGTATACGGCGGGTCTTGTTAGGTGTTCCCGGTATACGAAGGGTCTTGTGGGGTGTTCCCGGTACACGAAGAGTCTTGTGGGGTGTTCCCGGTACACGAAGAGTCTTGTGGGGTGTTCCCGGTATACGGAGGATCTTGTGGGGTGTTCCCAGTATACGGCATGTCTTGTGGGGTGTTCCCGGTATACGAAGGGTCTTGTGGGGTATTCCCGGTATACGGAGGATCTTGTGGGGTGTTCCCAGTATACAGCAGGTCTTGTGGGGTGTTCCCAGTATACGGCAGGTCTTGTGGGGTGTTCCCAGTATACGGCAGATCTTGTAGGGTGTTCCCAGTATACGGCAGGTCTTGTGGGGTTTTCCCGGTATATGGCAGGTCTTGTGGGGTGTTCCCAGTATACGGAGGGTCTTGTGGGGTGTTCCCAGTATACTGCGGGTCTTGTGGGGTGTTCCCGGTATACGGCAGGTCTTGTGGGGTGTTCCCAGTATACGGCGGGTCTTGTGGGGTGTTCCCGGTATATGGCAGGTCTTGTGCGGTGTTCCCAGTATACGGAGGATCTTGTGGGGTGTTCCCAGTATACAGCAGATCTTGTGGGGTGTTCCCAGTATAGGGCAGGTCTTGTGCGGTGTTCCCGGTATACAGCAGATCTTGTGAGGTGTTCCCAGTATACGGCAGGTCTTGTGGGGTGTTCCCAGTATACAGCAGGTCTTGTGGGGTGTTCCCAGTATACGGCAGGTCTTGTGGGGTGTTCCCGGTATACGGCAGATCTTGTGGGGTGTTTCCAGTATACAGCAGATCTTGTGGGGTGTTCCCAGTATACGGCAGGTCTTGTGGGGTATTCCCAGTATACAGCTGATCTTGTGGGGTGTTCCCAGTATACGGCAGATCTTGTGGGGTGTTTCCAGTATACGGCAGATCTTGTGGGGTTTTCCCAGTATACGGCAGGTCTTGTGGGGTGTTCCCGGTATACAGCTGATCTTGTGGGGTGTTCCCAGTATACGGCAGATCTTGTGGGGTGTTCCCAGTATACGGCAGGTCTTGTGGGGTGTTCCCAGTATACAGCAGATCTTGTGGGGTGTTCCCAGTATACGGCAGGTCTTCTGGGGTGTTCCCGGTATACGGCAGGTCTTGTGGGGTGTTCCCGGTATAGGGCAGGTCTTGTGGGGTGTTCCCGGTATAGGGCAGGTCTTGTGGGGTGTTCCTGGTATATGGCAGGTCTTGTGGGGTGTTCCCGGTATACGGCAGGTATTGTGAGTTGGGATGGCCCAGGTATATAGGGGTCTAATGGGGTATTTTGTGCATGTGGCGAGTCCTGTGAGGTGTTCCCGGTATACGGAGGGTCTTGTGGGGTGTTTCCAGTATACGGCAGATCTTGTGAGGTATTCCCAGTATACGGCAGGTCTTGTGGGGTGTTCCCAGTATACGGCAGATCTTGTGGGGTGTTCCCAGTATACGGCAGGTCTTGTGGGGTGTTCCCAGTATACGGCGGGTCTTGTGGGGTGTTCTCGGTATAGGGCAGGTCTTGTGGGGTGTTCCTGGTATACGGCAGGTCTTATGGGGTTTTCCCGGTATATGGCAGGTCTTGTGGGGTGTTCCCAGTATACGGAGGGTCTTGTGGGGTGTTCCCAGTATACGGCGGGTCTTGTGGGGTGTTCCCGGTATACGAAGGGTCTTGTGGGGTGTTCCCGGTACACGAAGGGTCTTGTGGGGTGTTCCCAGTATACGGCGGGTCTTGTAGGGTGTTCCCAGTATACGGCAGGTCTTATGGGGTTTTCCCGGTATATGGCAGGTCTTGTGGGGTGTTCCCAGTATACGGAGGGTCTTGTGGGGTGTTCCCAGTATACGGCGGGTCTTGTTAGGTGTTCCCGGTATACGAAGGGTCTTGTGGGGTGTTCCCGGTACACGAAGAGTCTTGTGGGGTGTTCCCGGTACACGAAGAGTCTTGTGGGGTGTTCCCGGTATACGGAGGATCTTGTGGGGTGTTCCCAGTATACGGCATGTCTTGTGGGGTGTTCCCGGTATACGAAGGGTCTTGTGGGGTATTCCCGGTATACGGAGGATCTTGTGGGGTGTTCCCAGTATACAGCAGGTCTTGTGGGGTGTTCCCAGTATACGGCAGGTCTTGTGGGGTGTTCCCAGTATACGGCAGATCTTGTGGGGTGTTCCCAGTATACGGCAGGTCTTGTGGGGTGTTCCCAGTATACGGCAGATCTTGTGGGGTGTTCCCAGTATACGGCAGGTCTTATGGGGTTTTCCCGGTATATGGCAGGTCTTGTGGGGTGTTCCCAGTATACGGAGGGTCTTGTGGGGTGTTCCCAGTATACGGCGGGTCTTGTTAGGTGTTCCCGGTATACGAAGGGTCTTGTGGGGTGTTCCCGGTACACGAAGAGTCTTGTGGGGTGTTCCCGGTACACGAAGAGTCTTGTGGGGTGTTCCCGGTATACGGAGGATCTTGTGGGGTGTTCCCAGTATACGGCATGTCTTGTGGGGTGTTCCCGGTATACGAAGGGTCTTGTGGGGTATTCCCGGTATACGGAGGATCTTGTGGGGTGTTCCCAGTATACAGCAGGTCTTGTGGGGTGTTCCCAGTATACGGCAGGTCTTGTGGGGTGTTCCCAGTATACGGCAGGTCTTGTGGGGTGTTCCCAGTATACGGCAGGTCTTGTGGGGTTTTCCCGGTATATGGCAGGTCTTGTGGGGTGTTCCCAGTATACGGAGGGTCTTGTGGGGTGTTCCCAGTATACTGCGGGTCTTGTGGGGTGTTCCCGGTATACGGCAGGTCTTGTGGGGTGTTCCCAGTATACGGCGGGTCTTGTGGGGTGTTCGCGGTATATGGCAGGTCTTGTGCGGTGTTCCCAGTATACGGAGGATCTTGTGGGGTGTTCCCAGTATACAGCAGATCTTGTGGGGTGTTCCCAGTATAGGGCAGGTCTTGTGCGGTGTTCCCGGTATACAGCAGATCTTGTGAGGTGTTCCCAGTATACGGCAGGTCTTGTGGGGTGTTCCCAGTATACAGCAGGTCTTGTGGGGTGTTCCCAGTATACGGCAGGTCTTGTGGGGTGTTCCCGGTATACGGCAGATCTTGTGGGGTGTTTCCAGTATACAGCAGATCTTGTGGGGTGTTCCCAGTATACGGCAGGTCTTGTGGGGTATTCCCAGTATACAGCTGATCTTGTGGGGTGTTCCCAGTATACGGCAGATCTTGTGGGGTGTTTCCAGTATACGGCAGATCTTGTGGGGTTTTCCCAGTATACGGCAGGTCTTGTGGGGTGTTCCCGGTATACAGCTGATCTTGTGGGGTGTTCCCAGTATACGGCAGATCTTGTGGGGTGTTCCCAGTATACGGCAGGTCTTGTGGGGTGTTCCCAGTATACAGCAGATCTTGTGGGGTGTTCCCAGTATACGGCAGGTCTTCTGGGGTGTTCCCGGTATACGGCAGGTCTTGTGGGGTGTTCCCGGTATAGGGCAGGTCTTGTGGGGTGTTCCTGGTATATGGCAGGTCTTGTGGGGTGTTCCCGGTATACGGCAGGTATTGTGAGTTGGGATGGCCCAGGTATATAGGGGTCTAATGGGGTATTTTGTGCATGTGGCGAGTCCTGTGAGGTGTTCCCGGTATACGGAGGGTCTTGTGGGGTGTTTCCAGTATACGGCAGATCTTGTGAGGTATTCCCAGTATACGGCAGGTCTTGTGGGGTGTTCCCAGTATACGGCAGATCTTGTGGGGTGTTCCCAGTATACGGCAGGTCTTGTGGGGTGTTCCCAGTATACGGCGGGTCTTGTGGGGTGTTCTCGGTATAGGGCAGGTCTTGTGGGGTGTTCCTGGTATACGGCAGGTCTTGTGGGGTGTTCCTGGTATAGGGCAGGTCTTGTGGGGTGTTCCTGGTATAGGGCAGGTCTTGTGGGGTGTTCCTGGTATAGGGCAGGTCTTGTGGGGTGTTCCTGGTATAGGGCAGGTCTTGTGGGGTGTTCCTGGTATACGGCAGGTCTTGTGGGGTGTTCCTGGTATACGGCAGGTATTGTGAGTTGGGATGGCCCAGGTATATAGGGGTCTAATGGGGTATTTTGTGCATGTGGCGAGTCCTGTGGGGTGTTCCCAGTACACAAACAATAGTAACGAAGAGATACTGAAAAGCAAGTTTTTGCTGCTATGATAACATCACAGCTAAGACAGAAGTGGGTCTAGACCTGCAGAGGATTGCAGCTGCAACAGAAAGGGGTCAAGGCACGCAGAGCATCGCAGCTATGATAGAAAGGAGTCAGGACACGCAGAGCATCGCAGCTATGATAGAAAGGAGTCAGGATCCGCAGAGCATCGCAGCTATGATAGAAAGGAGTAAGGACACGCAGAGCATCGCAGCTATGACAGAAAGGAGTCAGGACACGCAGAGCATCGCAGCTATGATAGAAAGGAGTCAGGACACGCAGAGTATCGCAGCTATGATAGAAAGGAGTCAGGACACGCAGAGCATCACAGCTATGATAGAAAGGAGTCAGGACATGCAGAGCGTCGCAGCTATGATAGAAAGGAGTCAGGAAACGCAGAGCATCGCAGCTATGATAGAAAGGAGTCAGGATCCGCAGAGCATCGCAGCTATGACAGAAAGGAGTCAGGACACGCAGAGCATCGCAGCTATGATAGAAAGGAGTCAGGACACGCAGAGCATCGCAGCTATGATAGAAAGGAGTCAGGACACGCAGAGCATCACAGCTATGATAGAAAGGAGTCAGGACACGCAGAGCATCGCAGCTATGATAGAAAGGAGTCAGGACACGCAGAGCATCGCAGCTATGATAGAAAGGAGTCAGGACATGCAGAGCGTCGCAGCTATGATAGAAAGGAGTCAGGATCCGCAGAGCATTGCAGCTATGATAGAAAGGAGTCAGGACAGGCAGAGCATCGCAGCTATGATAGAAAGGAGTCAGGACACGCAGAGCATCGCAGCTATGATAGAAAGGAGTCAGGACACGCAAAGCACCGCAGCTATGATAGAGTCAGGATCCGCAGAGCATTGCAGCTATGATAGAAAGGAGTCAGGACACGCAGAGCATCGCAGCTATGATAGAAAGGAGTCAGGACACGCAGAGCATCGCAGCTATGATAGAAAGGAGTCAGGAGACGCAGAGCATCGCAGCTATGATAGAAAGGAGTCAGGAGACGCAGAGCATCGCAGCTATGATAGAAAGGAGTCAGGACACGCAGAGCATCGCAGCTATGATAGAAAGGAGTCAGGACACGCAGAGCATCGCAGCTATGATAGAAAGGAGTCAGGACCTGCAGAGCATCGCAGCTATGATAGAAAGGAGTCAGGACACGCAGAGCATCGCAGCTGTGATAGAAAGGAGTCAGGAGACGCAGAACATCGCAGCTGTGATAGAAAGGAGTCAGAACACGCAGAGCATCGCAGCTATGATAGAAAGGAGTCAGGACATGCAGAGCATCGCAGCTATGATAGAAAGTAGTCAGGACACGCAGAGCATCGCAGCTATGATAGAAAGGAGTCAGGACACGCAGAGCATCGCAGCTATGATAGAAAGGAGTCAGGACCTGCAGAGCATCGCAGCTATGATAGAAACGAGTAAGGACACGCAGAGCATCGCAGCTATGATAGAAAGGAGTCAGGACACGCAGAGCATCGCAGCTGTGATAGAAAGGAGTCAGGAGACGCAGAGCATCGCAGCTATGATAGAAAGGAGTCAGGACACGCAGAGCATCGCAGCTATGATAGAAAGGAGTCAGGACACGCAGAGCATCACAGCTATGATAGAAAGGAGTCAGGACCTGCAGAGCATCGCAGCTATGATAGAAAGGAGTAAGGACACGCAGAGCATCGCAGCTATGATAGAAAGGAGTCAGGACACGCAGAGCATCACAGCTATGATAGAAAGGAGTCAGGACCTGCAGAGCATCACAGCTATGATAGAAAGGAGTCAGGACACGCAGAGCATCGCAGCTATGATAGAAAGGAGTCAGGACACGCAGAGCATCGCAGCTGTGATAGAAAGGAGTCAGGAGACGCAGAGCATCGCAGCTATGATAGAAAGGAGTCAGGACACGCAGAGCATCGCAGCTATGATAGAAAGGAGTCAGGACCCGCAGAGCATCACAGCTATGATAGAAAGGAGTCAGGACCTGCAGAGCATCGCAGCTATGATAGAAAGGAGTCAGGACACGCAGAGCATCGCAGCTATGATAGAAAGGAGTCAGGACACGCAGAGCATCACAGCTATGATAGAAAGGAGTCAGGACCTGCAGAGCATCGCAGCTATGATAGAAAGGAGTCAGGACACGCAGAGCATCGCAGCTATGACAAAAAGGAGTCAGGACACGCAGAGCATCGCAGCTATGATAGAAAGGAGTCAGGAGCCGCAGAGCATCGCAGCTATGATAGAAAGGAGTCAGGACACGCAGAACATCGCAGCTATGATAGAAAGGAGTCAGGACACGCAGAGCATCGCAGCTGTGCTAGAAAGGCGTCAGGACACGCAGAGCATCGCAGCTATGATAGAAAGGAGTCAGGACACGCAGAGCATCGCAGCTATGATAGAAAGGAGTCAGGACCTGCAGAGCATCACAGCTATGATAGAAAGGAGTCAGGACACGCAGAGCATCGCAGCTATGATAGAAAGGAGTCAGGACACGCAGAGCATCGCAGCTGTGCTAGAAAGGCGTCAGGACACGCAGAGCATCGCAGCTATGATAGAAAGGAGTCAGGACACGCAGAGCATCACAGCTATGATAGAAAGGAGTCAGGACATACAGAGCATCACAGCTATGATAGAAAGGAGTCAGGACACGCAGAGCATCGCAGCTGTGCTAGAAAGGCGTCAGGACACGCAGAGCATCGCAGCTATGATAGAAAGGAGTCAGGACACGCAGAGCATCGCAGCTATGATAGAAAGGAGTCAGGACCTGCAGAGCATCACAGCTATGATAGAAAGGAGTCAGGACACGCAGAGCATCGCAGCTATGATAGAAAGGAGTCAGGACACGCAGAGCATCGCAGCTGTGCTAGAAAGGCGTCAGGACACGCAGAGCATCGCAGCTATGATAGAAAGGAGTCAGGAACCGCAGCACTTGGATTGTTTCTCTTTCGTTTACAATGTACTGAGCCTGATACGCTAATGCTGCCATTGAGTAATATTCTGCAATTGTCTCTCTTTTTACTCCAGTCCTGAAGACGTGCCAGCATGTAAAATGGCACTTGGCATATTGTAACTGTGGCTATATTGAGCACTATTAGTTTCACATGGAGTATATGCACTAATGGACGTGGATGGCGAAAACAGAGGGAGGACTTGGCAGGACATGGAGAGAAAATGCTCCCATTAGCAGTGGATTCCTTGTATCCTGGGTTCGGGGCTGAGACGCCTTTCTGTTTAATTAGGATTAAATGATGTTGTTATAGCGCAAGACAAATTACCGCCATATCCCTTACAGTGACCCGGCTCACTCGCCTGAGCGTCATTGCTGGAAGTGTCAGTAATGGGGAATATGTCATCTTCTCCGTGCTGCGGGAGCATAAATCCTGGTGCAAACTATGAGCCGCTATCCGGAGGAATCGATGAATAGATGAGTTTACATAACTGTGGCACATTAACAGCCGCTACATCCATAGTAATGTCATGTTTACTGCACAGCAAAGCATAGGAGTAGATGATGCTCTTACTGGAGAGACTCCTAAATCTGCCATAGAGGAAGCCGAGCATGAAGATTAATGACTGGTAATATACAGTCATACATAGAGAAATACATGTACAAGACGAGGAAAACAAAACATGCATCCAGTACCGCGCATTTCTGACAACACGTCCTCCATAGGAATCGGAATCCGGGGTGTCAGCTCATTAACCCCTTCCTACCGCGGCCAATTTTAGTGTTTTGTGCTTTTTGTTTTTTCCTCCCCTTCTTCCAAAAGTCGTTACTATTTATTTTTCTATCGTCATAGTCGTATGAGGGCTTGTTTTTTGCGGAAAGAATTATAGTTTATATTAACGTCATTTTTTTAACAAAATTAAAAACTGTGAAAAAAATAAAGTGGGGTTAAATCGTAACAGTGCATAGTTTTTGGGTTTAGTCTGCAGTAAACATAACCTGCTAACACGATTCTCCAGGTCAGAGTACAGTGATACCAGAATCAGTTATTTTTGTGACCTAAAAAATTCTGAACTTTGCAAACTGAAAAAAAAAAAATATTTTTTTGTTGCCATTTTAAAATACACACATGCACCCACTGTGAAATTTGGTGGATAGATATTATATATATATATATATATATATATATATATATATATATATATATATATAAAAAAACTAAACAAAAATAATATATATATATATATATATATATATATATATTATTTTTGTTTAGTTTTTTTTATTTTTATTTATATTATTTTTATTTATATTATATTTCTATTAATTATATATTATGATATATTATATAGTATCATATATTATATATTATAATATATTTATAATATATAATAAATATATATTAATTTTATATATATGTATATATATATATATATATATATATATATATATATATATATTATTTTTTTTATTTTTTCAGAATATTTTTAATACTTCTTTACACTACATTTAACTTTATTTTTCTACGGTTGTATATACTGTAATATTTATAATTCACTTTGTTGGCACTCCCCAACAATGAGTACCCGAATCGATGCAACGTCAAGATTGTGCCATTTAAATGCCACCATTAGGGATTGACAGCAGCATATCAATGGTTAAAGAGCAGCAATCAGAGCACATAATCGGAAGTCAGACTGTGTTGGCTTTATAAAAGTGATGGACAGCAGCTCACCTGGTGGATCTCCTGCCAGCCGTTCTCATCTTTGCACCCCACTGTGGCATGCTCGTGCAGTAACAGTTCACAGCAGTAGGGGTCTCCACCCACCATAGCCGTGTGATATAGGGGGGTCAGTCCTCGACTGTCCTTGTAGTCAGGGGAAGCTCCTAACTCCAACAGAGTCTGTGAATAATGGGATATAATGAAATATAAATCAGCCATTAATCATCATTAGTGATACAATGCAATATCTGCAGTGGACGTGGGGCACAGCTAATAATGAGGACCAGGCTGCGGATAATGTTGCTTTTTGTTTGTCGCCGTGTAATCCCATGGAGTCCATGCACCGTTCAGCTTACAACCGTCTCTTTCGCCTCTGCTATTCACATTCAGTTCAGCTTAAAGCGCACCAAACCTAAAGCCAGTGCTATACTGGCACTAAGAGGCTGATTCTATACCTACCTTTAGTTGTCAGCTCGGATGTATAGGTTTTGAAACACAAGAAAGTAAAGTATATAAAATCAGCAGCTTTTTGATTGACAGCAGCTGCCGATCAGCTGATAGCTGGGGTGGATATTCTTAGTGATTCCCGCCCCTCTGCCTGTCCTTCCTCCCCCTATCTGTTAGTTATGCTAATTCTATGATAGAATCATTCTACTAAGTGGCTAGAAGGACCTGTGCTGATGTCATACCCATGTGACCAGAAGGGGCAGGGCCTCCACCAACATGGGTGGGGGACAGTTGGGAGGCCCCCATAGAAATCAGAAAGTTGGACGCTTCGGTCATCTTTATTCTAACATTTTTGGTAACCAAAAAGTAAACATTCTTTTTAAAATTGATGGCTTAACCTTTGGAAAAGCCATCACTGTTAGACATGCACCTCCCAGCAGCTGTTGGAAGAGTCGGTGGTGATGTGCGGGATCCGCAGCCTCTTCCATGCTTTCATCAGCTGCAGTGTAGTTCGGACTTCCCTGCGCATCATCTTTCATAGCGGTGATGCTAAATATTGTCCTATATGATCTTCAATGGTGCTAAAACACCCCCAAAAAACAACATACTCTGCAATAATGTATGAACCAGCCTGTAAACTGCTGCAATCATTGGAGATCGCGGTGCACGCACAAGTGCCGCAGCGGCGGATAATCTGTCTAAGGTGTCCCATGGTATCTGTACCATACCAGACAGGTTCAGATGGGTGAATGTCACGTTCTGCACATGGACCGCATTGCCATGACTAATCACACCACCGGAACCTGCAGCATTATGTGTGTCTATTCAGCTGCAATTCCGGTTCTTAGACCATTTAATGTATAAGGGGAGACTCCCAACTACCCCGACTTACGAAGTCGAAGACGTAAGGGTCGGCAAGATGACATTTCTATTGCTGAAGCACTTGATCGGGTCTAAAGCATGGATCAGGCAGCAGCTTTCTCCTCTCGCTCCATGAACATATGGAATTTGAATGTGGATTTTTGGAACAGTTTCTGCTGCAAAATTCCCAAAAACAATAAACACTTCAAATACACTAAATAAACTTCCTACTGATGGATTATCAATGGAAAACCGCACGATTATTGCACGTGATGATGTTTTTTCAAGTGGAAAAAGAGTAAAGGCCGCTTTACACGCTATGACATTGCTAATGCGAACTCGTTGGGGTCACGGAATTTGTGACGCACATCCGGCCGCATTAGCGATGCCGTTGCGTGTGACACCTATGAGCGATTTTGCATTGTCGCAAAAACGTGCAAAATCGCTCATCGGTGACATGGGGGTCCATTCTCAAAAATCGTTACTGCAGCAGTAACGAGGTTGTTCCTCGTTCCTGCGGCAGCACACATCGCTCCGTGTGACACCGCAGTAACGAGGAAGCTCTCCTTACCTGCCTCCCGGCCGCTATGCGGAAGGAAGGAGATGGGCGGGGTGTTACGTCCCGCTCATCTCCGCCCCTCCGCTTCTATTGGGCGGCGGTTCAGTGACGCAGCTGTGACGCTGAACAAACCGCCCCCTTAGAAAGGAGGCGGTTCGCCGGTCACAGCAACGTCGCTAGGCAGGTAAGTAGTGTGACGGGTCTGGGCGATGTTGTGCGGCACGGGCAGCGATTTGCCCGTGTCGCACAACAGATGGGGGCGGGTAAAGCGTGTAAAGCGGCCTTAAGGGTACGGTTCCACTTACGTATAGCTTCCGAAGCGATATGCTAATGACCCTCTGCTGCGAGCGTCAGCCGAGGGTCATGTGACTGTGATGTGATCATGTGATCCCATAACAGCTGCAGAGGAGAGGGAGGGAGCACTTTCTCCCCACCTCCTTCGCTGCCTGTCTCTGCGTACATCGCACTGCGGTTGGATGACATGCGAGTGCAGTGTGATGTTTCACATGCTCCCATTGACTTGTATGGGTGCGTTAGCCGAGACTCGCTGAAAAAACCCAGAATGCTTCGATTTCTCAAGCCGATATGGCATAAGAACTCAATCACAGATGGACACTGCCCCATAGTTTTACACTGCTGCAAGTGCAATCCGATGTTTTATGGGATTGCACTCGTCCATGCAAAACACAAGTGGAACCGTACTCTAACGGGTACTTTGCACACTACGACATCGCAGGTGCGATGTCGGTGGTGTCAGATCGAAAGTGATGCACATCCGGCGTCGCTGTCGACATCGCAGTATGTGAATCCTTTTACATACGATTAACGAGCACAAAAGCGTCGTTATCGTATGATCGGTGTAGGGTCCGACATTTCCATAATTTCGCAGCAGCGACGGTACGATGTTGTTCCTCATTCCTGCGGCAGCACACATCGCTGTGTGAGAAGCCGCAGGAGCGAGGAACAACACCTTACCTGCGTCCCGGCTGCAATGCGGAAGGACGGAGGTGGGCGGGATGTTTACGTCCCATTCATCTCCGCCCCTCCGCTCCTATTGGCCATCTGCCATGTGACGTCGCTGTGACGCCGCACGACCCGTCCGCTTAGGAAGGAAGCGGTTCGCCGGCCAGAGCGACGTCGCAGGGCAGGTGAGTGCATGTGAAGCTGCCGTAGCAATAATGTTTGCTACGGCAGCAATCACAAGATATCGCTCCTGCGACGGGGGCGGGGACTATCGCGCTCGGCATCGCAGCATCAGCTTGCGATGTCGTAGTGTGCAAAGTACCCCTAAGGCCCCCTTCACACGTCCGTGAAAAACACGCACGTGTGTTACGGGCCGTTTTTCGGGTCCGTGTCCCGTTTTTGTGTCCGTTTTTATGGTCCGTGTGGCACCTGTGTGAATTGCGTATGCTAGCCGTGTTTGTGTGCAGAACGTCCGTGTGTGCGTGTGGAATTAACGTGTATGTGTACGTGTAATGTCCGTGTGGAATGTCCATGTGTGTGATGCACAATGTCGTTTATAAATGTCGGCTGACAGCAGACAGAGTTGCGCGATGAGAATGAACTCGGGTGAACTTCACCCGACTTCATCCTCATACCGCGGCTCTGTCTGTGTCGAGTACTGATTAGCGGTCACCTGTGAAGGATTCACCGGTGACCGCTAATCCCCCGATTGACTGAAGTTTCCCCCCCTCTCTCATACTCACCGTTCCTCGATCTCCGGCGCAGCGCTGCACGGCATTCACACGGCTGCGGCGGCTTTTACTATTTTGAAAAAGCCGGCCGCTCATTAAACAATCTCCTATTCCCTGCTTTCCCCGCCCACCGGCGCCTATGATTGGTTACAGTGAGACATGCCCCCACGCTGAGTGACAGGTGTCACACTGCACCCAATCACAGCAGCCGGTGGGCGTGTCTATACTGTGCAGTAAAATAAATAAATAAATAATTAAAAAAAAACGGCGTGCGGTTCCCCCCAATTTTAATGCCAGCCAGATAAAGCCATACGGCTGAAGGCTGGTATTCTCAGGATGGGGAGCTCCACGTTATGGGGAGCCCCCCACCCTAACAATATCAGTCAGCAGCCGCCCAGAATTGCCGCATACATTATATGCGACAGTTCTGGGGCTGTACCCGGCTCTTCCCGATTTGCCCTGGTGCCGTTGGCAAATCGGGGTAATAAGGAGTTATTGGCAGCCCATAGCTGCCAATAAGTCCTAGATTAATCATGTCAGGCGTCTATGAGACACCTTCCATGATTAATCTGTAAGTTACAGTAAAAAAACACACACACCCGAAAAAATCCTTTATTTGAAATAAAAAAACACACACAAATTCCCTCATTACCAATTTATTAACCCCGACAAACCCTCCATGTCCGGCGTACTCCACGGACCCCCAGCGTCGCGTCCAGCTCTGCTGCATGGAGGTGACAGGAGCAGCAGAAGACACCGCCGCTCCGGTCACCTCCACACAGCAAATGAGGTGAGTAGCGCGATCAGCTGCTGTCAGTCAGGTAACTCGCGGCCACCGCTGGATCCAGCGGTGGCCGCGGGTAACCTCAGTGACAGCAGCTGATCGCGCTACTCATCTCATTAGCTGCGTGGAGGTGACAGGAGCGACGGTGTATTCTGCAGCTCCTGTCACCTGCATGCAGCAGAGCTGGACGCGACGCTGGAGGTCCGTGGAGTACGCCGGACATGGAGGGTTTGTCGGGGTTAATAAATTGGTAATGAGGGAATTTGTGTGTGTTTTTTATTTCAAATAAAGGATTTTTTCGGGTGTGTGTGTTTTTTTACTGTAACTTACAGACTAATCATGGAAGGTGTCTCATAGACGCCTGACATGATTAATCTAGGACTTATTTGCAGCTATGGGCTGCCAATAACTCCTTATTACCCCGATTTGCCAACGGCACCAGGGCAAATCGGGAAGAGCCGGGTACAGCCCCAGAACTGTCGCATATAATGTATGCGGCAATTCTGGGCGGCTGCTGACTGATATTGTTAGGATGGGGGGGCTCCCCATAACGTGGAGCTCCCCATCCTGAGAATACCAGCCTTCAGCCGTATGGCTTTATCTGGCTGGCATTAAAATTGGGGGGAACCGCACGCCGTTTTTTTTTAATTATTTATTTATTTATTTTACTGCACAGTATAGACACGCCCACCGGCTGCTGTGATTGGGTGCAGTGTGACACCTGTCACTCAGCGTGGGGGCGTGTCTCACTGTAACCAATCATAGGCGCCGGTGGGCGGGGAAAGCAGGGAATACGAGATTGTTTAATGGGCGGCCGGCTTTTTCAAAATAGTAAAAGCCGCCGCAGCAGTGTGAATGCCGTGCAGCGCTGCGCCGGAGATCGAGGAACGGTAAGTATGAGAGAGGGGGGGAAACTGACCGACAGACTGTGAGAGAGGGATAGACAGACAGAGAGACCGACAGAGAGACAGAGAGACTGACCGACGGACTCAGGGAGATTGACCGACATACACAGAAATAGAAAGAATAGCCGACATCACTAGAAATAAAAACACCAAACGGACACGGACTATAGGTATATGCATACGTGTTTACTAACGTGTGTGCACATACCCATAGACTTTCATTGTGTCCACGTGTGCGTGCTCCGTGCAGATAACGGACATGCATCCGTGCCAAACGCACACACATACGGATCACGGACACGCACACACGGACATAATGAAATAACGGACGTGTGACCACAATCATAGATTAACATTGGTGCACGTTTGGCCGTGTCTCCGGTATATACGGAAAAAGACCAAACACGCACGTGTATCACGGACGTGTGAAGGGGGCCTAAGAGTAATTTCTGCATAGGGAAAAAAAAGCTCCAGATTTGACTTCTGATTCAATAGGAGCTGAAAAACTCTCCAAAGCACAAAAACTAAGTCAAAATCACACACAAAAAAAACAAGAAATTCAGCAAACACAAAATGTATGGTCAGCATCAGAAACAGAAAAAATTACAATAGCATAACAAATAGCATTTACTTACTTTCTTATTTTATATAATTTTCCATATTTTTATTTATACAAAGAATTGGACACGTGCATGTATGATATAAATGTGAATGTTGGTACACAGAAGAGTCGCCTATTTCTAGGTATAGGCTGGATAATGCAGCAGTGCGGTTTCTTAACCGTAGGATCTAATTACAGAGAAACAGTAAATCCATTAAGTGACCATAATGGGCATCCGGATCTGCCGTATAATGCACCTGATAAAAGCCGGGGTCCGAGCAATTTGCAATTTCCCATTTTTCTCACCAGGTGCATTCTGAGAAGAGAACCTTGTAATAGAGAATATTGTCGGTAAAACTGAAGCTAATGGAAGATTTCAAGACAGGTGACCCAGTAAAGAGCAGAAATATATGGAATTAAATTCAGGCCACGAGAAACCCTGGAGGGGCACCTGAATCTCCGAGATGAGAAACAGTTGGAGAATGCTCAGCAATACGACGAGTAACCCGAGGGTCAGCACACGGAAAACTAGCCTCATTACAGGCCAAAGATAGCATGTCGGGTTAATGCTGGCCAAATTATGTCAAGCACATGACAGATAGATAGATAATGGAAAGATAATGGATAGATAGATAGAGGGATAGATAGATAGATAGATAGAGGGATAGATAGATAGATAGATAATGGATAGATAATGGATAGATAGATAGATAGATAGATAGATAGATAGATAGAGGGATAGATAGATAGATAGATAGATAGATAGATAGATAGAGGGATAGATAGATAGAGAGATGGATAGATAGATAGATAGATAGAGGGATAGATAGATAGATAGATAAATAGAGAGATGGATAGATAGATAGATAGAGGGATAGATAGAGGGATAGATAGATAGATAGATAGATAGATAGATAGATAGATAGATAGATAGATAGAGGGATAGATAGATAGAGGGATAGATAGATAGATAGATAGATAGAGAGATGGATAGATAGAGGGATAGATAGATAAATAGATAGATAGAGGGATAGATAGATAGAGGGATAGATAGATAGATAGATAGATAGATAGATAGATAGATAGATAGAGGGATAGATAGATAGATAGATAGATAGATAGATAGAGGGATAGATAGATAGAGGGATAGATAGAGGGATAGATAGATAGAGGGATAGATAGATAGAGGGATAGATAGATAGAGGGATAGATAGATAGATAGATAGATAGATAGATAGATAGAGGGATAGATAGATAGAGGGATAGATAGAGGGATAGATAGATAGATAGATAGATAGATAAATAGATAGATCTCCAAGCTCCAGGAGGACAGACTGTGACCTGGAGGCCGTGGAAGATGAGACCTCCTTATGCCTTCTGTACCTGCTAAAATCGCTGTAAAATGACAACCCCTTTAAAGTGCACCAATAACCATGATTTTCCTATATAACCTAAAGCCAGTGCTATACTGGCACTATCAGGCTGATTCTATACATACCTTTAGTTGTCAGCTCGGATGTATAGGTTTTGAAACACAAGCAAGTAAAGTTTGTAAAATGAGCAGCTTTTTGAGTGGTAGCAGCTGATAGCTGGGGGGGTATTCATAGTGATTCCCACCTCCCTCTCTCTGTTATTTATGCTAATTCTTATATAGAATCATTTTACTAAGTGGCTAGAAGGACCTGTGCTGATGTCATACCCATGTGACCAGAAGGGGCGGGGGGCCTCAGCCAACAGAAAAATAATGTTGCTTTCTGGTATCAGCGATGTTTGCTGAGGCCCCACCCCTTCTGGTCACATGCATATGACATCAGCACAGGTCCTTCTAGTCACTTAATAAAACAATTATATAATAAAATTAGCATAAATAACAGGGGGAGGATGGACAGGCAGGAGCGTGGGAATCACTATGAAAAAGCACACCCCAGCTATCAGCTGATCGGCAGCTGCTGTCACCCAAAAAGCTGCTGATTTTACAAACTTTACTTGCTTGTGTTTCAAAACCTATACATCCGAGCTGACAATTAAAGGTATAGAATCAGCCTGATAGTGCCAGTATAGCATTTTAGGGAATATAGGAAATTCCTGGTGATTGGTGCGCTTTAACAGATGGCATAGACTAGTGATGTGATATCAATAACTGAAATAGAAAAACCCGTTAATGATTTATTTGGAGAATTTTCTCCTGAAGCCTGTTAAACAGAGAAGCAGCTCTTACCATGAGATGTAAGAAGGCATAGAAGCGCTGACAGACCCCCCTGAGGAGGCGACGATCCAGATAATAATGGGATTTCTAAAGAGCAAAGTCTGCAAGACGTCAGACCCTCACACACAGATGAGATGGAGCCAGGAACAAAGAGTTTAACGCACCGGGAAACAAGAGTGTTCAGAGTGGTGTGAACCAGGACTGAAGATGGGAACTTTTCTTTATATCACAAGCTGGAGGAAGAGCCGCTAAAATAATGCACAGCTCTCACAAACAGCATCACGGGAATACCCCCATGTGTTGGGGACCGGGTGTTTACTTCTATGCAACTTTCTAGGATCTACTTCATTTGAATTTTCAAAATCTCTGATTGCTGTCAGTTTAGCGTATTGTATACTGCAGCGGTGTGCAGATACAGACTTGTACAGAGGCAAATTTTGGGAGTTCGACTATTCCTCCATATTTTCTATTTTCAGTTGGTGTATTCAGTTGCAGGCACCGAAACCTGGGCACAGCGAGCTACCCTGGCAGCGCCGAAACCTGGGCACAGCGAGCTACCCAGGCAGCGCCGAAACCTGGGCACAGCGAGCCACCCAGGCAGCGCCAAAACCTGGGCACAGCGAGCCACCCAGGCAGCGCCGAAACTTGGGCACAGCGAGCCAACCAGGCAGCGCCGAAACCTGGGCACAGCGAGCCACCCAGGCAGCACCGAAACCTGGGCACAGCGAGCCACCCAGGCAGCGCCGAAACCTGGGCACAGCGAGCCACCCAGGTAGCGCCGAAACTTGGGCACAGCGAGCCAACCAGGCAGCGCCGAAACCTGGGCACAGAGAGCCACCCAGGCAGCGCCGAAACCTGGGCACAGCGAGCCACCCAGGCAGCGCCGAAACCTGGGCACAGCGAGCCACCCAGGCAGCGCCGAAAGTTGGGCACAGCGAGCCACCCAGGCAGCGCCGAAACCTGGGCACAGCGAACCACCCAGGTAGCGCCGAAACCTGGGCACAGCGAGCCACCCAGGCAGCACCGAAACCTAGGCACAGCGAGCCACCCAGGCAGCGCCGAAACCTGGGCACAGCAAGCCACCCAGGCAGCGCCGAAACCTGGGCACAGCGACCACCCAGGCAGTGCCGAAAACCTGGGCACAGCGAGCCACCCAGGCAGTGCCGAAACCTGGGCACAGCGAGCCACCCAGGCAGTGCCGAAACCTGGGCACAGCGAGCCACCCAGGCAGCGCCGAAACCTGGGCACAGCGAGCCACCCGGGCAGTGCCGAAACCTGAGCACAGCGAGCCACCCAGGCAGCGCCGGAACCTGAGCACAGCGAGCCACCCAGGCAGCACTGAAACCTGGGCACAGCGAGCCACCCAGGCAGCGCCGAAACCTGGGCACAGCGAGCCACCCAGGCAGTGCCGAAACCTGGGCACAGCGAGCAACCCAGGTAGCGCGGGTCTGGCACTTGCCCAGATTGGCCCACTTCAAAGCTCTGTTCTTTGAAACAGGGTGGGTCTAAACTGTTGGACCCTCAGCTATCAGCAAATTATCATCTATCCTGTACACAACCTTTTTAAAAGCATTGGACTACTTATTATGGGAAGAACATTCCCTACAGGGGGGGGAAGATATTTTTTTATGTAAGCCGGCACGCACACTCTCTGCCACCCATGTTATGGATCTCTATGTGCATGAGGCCTAATGAAAATATACACTGCATAAAGCTCCTAGATGTATAAGCTGGACTCAGAAGGGTGTTTTTAAACCTTTGAATGGAAATTAAATGCTTCCAATCAATGACATCAGGCTCAGATTTAGAAATAGACACTTTATGGTGTAACGTGCCGCTCTCTTCTGGACATTTTATGGTGCCACTTGCCGCGCTCTTCTCTGGAGCCCCTTGCTGCTCTCTTCTCTGGACATTTTATGGTGCCACTTGCAGCTCTCTTCTCTAGACATTTTATGGTACCACTTGCCGCTCTCTTCTCTGGAGCCCCTTGCCGCTCTCTTCTCTGGAGCCCCTTGCCGCTCTCTTCTCTGGAGCCCCTTGCCGCTCTCTTCTCTGGAGCCCCTTGCCGCTCTCTGCTCTGGACTTTTTATGGTGCCACTTGCCACTCTCTTCTCTGGAGCCCCTTGCTGCTCTCTTCTCTGGACATTTTATGGTGCCATTTGCAGCTCTCTTCTCTGGAGCCCCTTGCTGCTCTCTTCTCTGGACATTTTATGGTGCCACTTGCTGCTCTCTTCTCTGGAGCCCCTTGCTGCTCTCTTCTCTGGACATCTTATGGTGCCACTTGCCGCTCTCTTCTCTGGACATCTTATGGTGCCACTTGCTGCTGTCTTCTCTGGACATCTTATGGTGCCACTTGCCGCTCTCTTCTCTGGAGCCCCTTGCTGTTCTCTCCTCTGGACATCTTATGGTGCCACTTGCTGCTGTCTTCTCTGGACATCTTATGGTGCCACTTGCCGCTCTCTTCTCTGGAGCCCCTTGCTGTTCTCTCCTCTGGACATTTTATGGTGCCACTTGCCGCTCTCTTCTCAGGAGCCACTTGCAGCTCTCTTCTCTAGACATTTTAAGGTACCACTTGCCGCTCTCTTCTCTGGAGCCCCTTGCTGCTCTCTTCTCTGAACTTTTTATGGTGCCACTTGCCACTCTCTTCTCTGGAGCTCCTTGCTGCTCTCTTCTCTGGACATCTTATGGTGCCACTTGCTGCTGTCTTCTCTGGACATCTTATGGTGCCACTTGCCGCTCTCTTCTCTGGAGCCCCTTGATACGCTCTTCTCTGGGCATTTTATGTTGCTACTTGCCGCTCACTTCTCTGGATATTTTATGGTGCCACTTGCCGCTCTCTTCTCTGGACATTTTATTGTGCCACTAGGTGCTCTCTTCTCTGGACATTTTATGGTGCCACTAGGCGCTCTCTTCTCTGGAGCCCCTTGATGCTTTCTTCTCTGGACATTTTATGTTGCTACTTGCCGCTCTCTTCTCTGGACATCTTATGGTGCCACTTGCCGCTCTCTTCTCTGGACATCTTATGGTGCCACTTGCCGCTCTCTTCTCTGGACATCTTATGGTGCCACTTGCCGCTCTCTTCTCTGGACATCTTATGGTGCCACTTGCTGCCGTCTTCTCTGGACATCTTATGGTGCCACTTGCCGCTCTCTTCCTTGGAACCTCTTGCTGCTCTCTCCTCTGGACATTTTATGGTGCCACTTGCCGCTCTCTTCTCAGGAGCCACTTGCCGCTCTCTTCTCTGGACATTTTATGGTGCCACTTGCCGCTCTCTTCTCTGGACATCTTATGGTGCCACTTGCCGCTCTCTTCTCTGGACATCTTATGGTGCCACTTGCTGCTGTATTCTCTGGACATCTTATGGTGCCACTTGCCGCTCTCTTCTCTGGAGCCCCTTGCTGCTCTCTCCTCTGGACAGTTTATGGTGCCACTTGCCGCTCTCTTCTCAGGAGCCACTTGCCGCTCTCTTCTCTGGACATTTTATGGTACCACTTGCCGCTCTCTTCTCTGGAGCCCCTTGCCGCTCTCTACTCTGGAGCCCCTTGCTGCTCTCTTCTCTGAACTTTTTATGGTGCCACTTGCCACTCTCTTCTCTGGAGCTCCTTGCTGCTCTCTTCTCTGGACATCTTATGGTGCCACTTGCCGCTCTCTTCTCTGGAGCCCCTTGATGCTCTCTTCTCTGGGCATTTTATGTTGCTACTTGCCGCTCTCTTCTCTGGACATTTTATGGTGCCACTTGCCGCTCACTTCTCTGGATATTTTATGGTGCCACTTGCCGCTCTCTTCTCTGGAAATTTTATGGTGCCACTAGGTGCTCTCTTCTCTGGACATTTTATGGTGCCACTAGGCGCTCTCTTCTCTGGAGCCCCTTGATGCTTTCTTCTCTGGACATTTTATGTTGCTACTTGCCGCTCTCTTCTCTGGACATTTTATGGTGCCACTTGCCGCTCACTTTTCTGGATATTTTATGGTGCCACTTGCCGCTCTCTTCTCTGGACATTTTATGGTGCCACTAGGTGCTCTCTTCTCTGGACATTTTATGTTGCCACTTGCCGCTCTTTTCTCTGGACATCTTATGGTGCCACTTGCTGCTCTCGCCTCTGGACATCTTATGGTGTCATTTGCTGCTCTCTTCTCTGGACATCTTATGGTGTCACTTGCTGCTCTCTTCTCTGGACATCTTATGGTGCCACTTGCTGCTGTCTTCTCTGGACATCTTATGGTGCCACTTGCCGCTCTCTTCTCTGGACATCTTATGGTGCCACTTGCTGCTGTCTTCTCTGGACATCTTATGGTGCCACTTGCCGCTCTCTTCTCTGGACATCTTATGGTGCCACTTGCTGCTGTCTTCACTGGACATCTTATGGTGCCACTTGCCGCTCTCTTCCTTGGAACCCCTTGCTGCTCACTCCTCTGGACATTTTATGGTGCCACTTGCCGCTCTCTTCTCAGGAGCCACTTGCCGCTCTCTTCTCTGGACATTTTATGGTGCCACTTGCCGCTCTCTTCTCTGGACATTTTATGGTGCCACTTTCTGCTCTCTTCTCTGGACATCTTATGGTGCCACTTGCCGCTCTCTTCTCTGGACATCTTATGGTGCCACTTGCTGCTGTCTTCTCTGGACATCTTATGGTGCCACTTACCACTCTCTTCTCTGGAGCCCCTTGCTGCTCTCTCCTCTGGACATTTTATGGTGCCACTTGCCGCTCTCTTCTCAGGGGCCACTTGCCGCTCTCTTCTCTGGACATTTTATGGCACCACTTGCCGCTCTCTTCTCTGGAGCCCCTTGCCGCTCTCTACTCTGGAGCCCCTTGCTGCTCTCTTCTCTGAACTTTTTATGGTGCCACTTGCCACTCTCTTCTCTGGAGCTCCTTGCTGCTCTCTTCTCTGTACATCTTATGGTGCCACTTGCCGCTCTCTTCTCTGGAGCCCCTTGATGCTCTCTTCTCTGGGCATTTTATGTTGCTACTTGCCGCTCTCTTCTCTGGACATTTTATGGTGCCACTTGCCGCTCACTTCTCTGGATATTTTATGGTGCCACTTGCCGCTCTCTTCTCTGGACATTTTATGGTACCACTAGGTGCTCTCTTCTCTGGACATTTTATGGTGCCACTAGGCGCTCTCTTCTCTAGAGCCCCTTGATGCTTTCTTCTCTGGACATTTTATGTTGCTACTTGCCGCTCTCTTCTCTGGACATTTTATGGTTCCACTTGCCGCTCACTTCTCTGGATATTTTATGGTGCCACTTGCCGCTCTCTTCTCTGGACATCTCTTCTCTGGACATTTTATGTTGCCACTTGCCGCTCTTTTCTCTGGACATCTTATGGTGCCACTTGCTGCTCTCGCCTCTGGACATCTTATGGTGTCATTTGCTGCTCTCTTCTCTGGACATCTTATGGTGCCACTTGCCGCTCTCTTCTCTGGAGCCCCTTGCTGCTCTCTCCTCTGGACATTTTATGTTGCCACTTGCCGCTCTTTTCTCTGGACATCTTATGGTGCCACTTGCTGCTCTCGCCTCTGGACATCTTATGGTGTCATTTGCTGCTCTCTTCTCTGGACATCTTATGGTGCCACTTGCCGCTCTCTTCTCTGGAGCCCCTTGCTGCTCTCTCCTCTGGACATTTTATGGTGCCACTTGCCGCTCTTTTCTCAGGAGCCACTTGCCGCTCTCTTCTCTGGACATTTTATGGTGCCACTTGCCGCTCTCTTCTCTGGACATTTTATGGTGCCACTTTCTGCTCTCTTCTCTGGACATCTTATGGTGCCACTTGCCGCTCTCTTCTCTGGACATCTTATGGTGCCACTTGCTGCTGTCTTCTCTGGACATCTTATGGTGCCACTTGCCGCTCTCTTCTCTGGAGCCCCTTGCTGTTCTCTCCTCTGGACATTTTATGGTGCCACTTGCCGCTCTCTTCTCAGGAGCCACTTGCCGCTCTCTCCTCTGGACATTTTATGGTACCACTTGCCGTTCTCTTCTCTGGAGCCCCTTGCCGCTTTCTACTCTGGAGCCCCTTGCTGCTCTCTTCTCTGAACTTTTTATGGTGTCACTTGCCACTCTCTTCTCTGGAGCTCCTTGCTGCTCTCTTCTCTGGACATCTTATGGTGCCACTTGCCGCTCTCTTCTCTGGAGCCCCTTGATGCTCTCTTCTCTGGGCATTTTATGTTGCTACTTGCCGCTCTCTTCTCTGGACATTTTATGGTGCCACTTGCCGCTCACTTCTCTGGATATTTTATGGTGCCACTTGCCGCTATCTTCTCTGGACATTTCATGGTGCCACTAGGTGCTCTCTTCTCTGGACATTTTATGGTGCCACTAGGCGCTCTCTTCTCTGGAGCCCCTTGATGCTTTCTTCTCTGGACATTTTATGTTGCTACTTACCGCTCTCTTCTCTGGACATATTATGGTGCCACTAGGTGCTCTCTTCTCTGGACATTTTATGTTGCCACTTGCTGCTCTCGCCTCTGGACATCTTATGGTGTCATTTGCTGCTCTCTTCTCTGGACATCTTATGGTGCCACTTGCTGCTGTCTTCTCTGGACATCTTATGGTGCCACTTGCCGCTCTCTTCTCTGGAGCCCCTTGCCGCTCTCTTCTCTGGACATTTTATGGTGCCACTTTCTGCTCTCTTCTCTGGACATCTTATGGTGCCACTTGCCGCTCTCTTCTCTGGACATCTTATGGTGCCACTTGCTACTGTCTTCTCTGGACATCTTATGGTGCCACTTGCCGCTCTCTTCTCTGGAGCCCCTTGCTGCTCTCTCCTCTGGACATTTTATGGTGCCACTTGCCGCTCTCTTCTCTGGACATCTCATGGTGCCACTTGCCGCTCTCTTCTCTGGACATCTTATGGTGCCACTTGCCGCTCTCCTCTCTGGACATCTTATGGTGCCACTTGCCGCTCTCTTCTCTGGACATCTTATGGTGCCACTTGCCGCTCTCTTCTCTGGACATCTTATGGTGCCACTTGCCGCTCTCTTCTCTGGACATCTTATGGTGCCACTTGCCGCTCTCTTCTCTGGACATCTTATGGTGCCACTTGCCGCTCTCTTCTCTGGACATTTTATGTTGCCACTAGGTGCTCTCTTCTCTGAGCCTAGGCTATTCCTGACTCTTCCCCTGAGTTGTCGAACCTCCTCATGTTTTCTCATTCATATGATCAGGAGCTGCAGGATATTTTCCAACTCTTGGGACATTGGGGGTGACTCACTTTTGTTGACTGCCGCTTTTCCCATCTTTTAAGAGCTGACAATTAAGTCGATATTTTGATCATTTGCTTGTGCACCGGTGATGATAATGGCTAATTAATAGAAGAGCCCCCGTGAGCTGATTATTGCTCTCCGGTGCATCTCTCATGACAGTGAATCATCACTATGGGGTTTATTTTACTTGTTCAATTCGTAGAAAACATCTAAACATCACTGAGCTGAAGACACAACATATCTGATCCCAAGAAGCCTCTTCTATCATGATCACGCACAATAGGGCGTTTCTTCAATTATGAAGATTGCGGCTTCTTTGCTTTGCTGACACAATGTGGTGTTAATGGGGGGGATATTGTGAGTCTTTTTAGCTTTAGGAATATAATTGATTCATTGGATTTCTTTGCATAATTAATATTTCTAAAAAATTTGAACAAAATATATAATAAAGAAAAAGTGTCCATTGGGTAATGTCTCTCCTTGCTCATACTGACCTATAAAGCTATAATTATAAAATAAACTTTGTGGTTTGTTTGGTTATCTCTATGTTGTCTTTAGAAAGTAAATAACTTTTTTTTATATCATATTAATTTGCTTTACTGTGAAGATAAAATATAAAGCAACATTGCAAATTATCATGATTTAAGGGTGTTTTTCTCTTGGTGCTTATATACCCCTTCCTTCCTTGAACTGGTGCTGGTGATATTTTTTCAGTTCCTTCAAGCCTAAATTGCAAGCAGGTGGCTTGTACTCCTCAGTGGTATCGTTGCTGAAAACATTTCTGAACTTCTACCCGAGTAATCTAATGATAAGTAGTTCATGCTTTTCCCCCTGTTTGTCCCACTTGTTGTTACGCTCCCGGTCCGACCGTGCCGTCCACCACCCGTCGCTCCAATCCCTGGGGTCCCCGCCGAGCCCGCTCTCCTGCTACCCCGTCCAGACCTTTTCCCCATCGGCCGCGGCTCCGCGCCGCTCACTCACTGTAGCCACCTGTGCCCCAGCGTCCTGCCTCTCCTCCTGTGGTCTCAGCTCTGACGTCCGGGTTGCAGCCCTCACACATACACACTAGAGGGTGCGCATGTGCACTCACTTAGACTTAAAGGGCCAGCACAGCTGTCTGGAATATCACTAATGAGTAACCTTGGGGATTTATTTAAGACTTGCTACTCCCCGTGGCCAGTGCTTGTTCAACGTATCCCTGTAGCTTCTCTCTTGTACTAGTTGTTCAGGTCCCTCTATGCCTGTGCTTGGTGTAACTCTGTCTCTGCTTACAGATCCTGAGTACCGTTCTGAGCACACACTCCAACCTGATCCCAGTAACTTGCACCAATCTCTGGTTGTGGACTTCAGCCTGATCCCGTTAACCTGCACCAGCCTCCGCCTCCGGACCCCAGCCTGATCCCGTTAACCTGCACCAGTCTCTGCTCCTGGACTTCAGCCTAATCCCTGTGACCCGCACCAGTTTAAGTTCTGGACTTCTGCCTGATCCCGTTCACCTGTACCTGGTTCAGATCGGATGCTGCATCCAGTGACTCTTGCTGGTCCCGGCTTCCGTGCATCTAGGCCCTCTGCGGTTAAGTCCGACAGTCCCTGTATAGGGGTTTGCTCGAGGCGGAGTCGCAGGGGAGTCCGGTGCACGGTCCAGTGGGTCCACTCCCAGCACTATCCTTATGCCGGCATCACACGGGACGATCTATCGTGCGAGCGCTCGTACCCGCCCCTGTCGTTTGTGCGTCACGGGCAATTAGTTGCCCGTGGCGCACAAAGTCGTTAACCCCCTGTCACATGCACTTACCTCCCGCTGTGAACGGCAAACATCCTCTTCCTGAAGGGGGAGGGACGTTCGGCGTCACAGTGACGTCACACAGCGGCCGGCCAATAGAAGCAGAGAGGCGGAGATGAGCGGGACATAACATCCCGCCCACCTCCTTCCTTCCGCATTGGCGGCAGGACGCAGGTAAGCTGTGTTCATCGTTCCCGGGGTGTCACACGGAGCGACGTGTGCTGCCTCGGGAATGATAAACAACCGGCGCACAGAAGGAGGACCGACATTTTGAAAATGAACGACGTGTCAACGAGCAACGAGTCGTTCGGAGGTGTCACACGGTACGATATCTCTGATGATGCCGGATGTGCGTCACTAAGGACGTGACCCCGACGACATATCGCCCGATATATTGTATCGTGTGACGCCGGCATTACACTTGTGTTTTCTATAGTTGTTTAGTGGGGTTGACGAAGAGCTCATCTCACCCATTCCCAATCCCTATTTAGGGTCCAGCACTAGGGATACCTAGCGTCAGGTATCCGGCTCGGCGCACAGGTGCGGAACCTATCTGGGGTGGTGAGAGACCCCAGGGACCAGCAGTAGGTTCGGTCAGGGGTCACCATCTTCCTTATCCCTAGACATAGGGTTTCCCTTCCCTTTCGCCGTGAGCTTGCTCCTTCCCCGTACCAAGTGTGACACCAGGTCCTAAGAGCCCCCTAACCACTGATAAATCCTCTCTGTCGGGATCTGCTCGTGCATCGTTGTGCGTAAAGAGCGGAGAATGGGCTCAATAGAAATTCTGTGCAGAGAAATGTACGCTCAGTGCTTCAGATCACATCTAATAAATCTGGTTTGTACATTTGATAATGTACAGTCTCAAAGAAATCATGCATGGATGATTGTGTATTTGCATGGGACCAGATATAGGCGAGGTACATGATGGATAGGGAACGCCGTGGATCAATGTATAAATGGGATTTCTAAGTATTCCAATCACTTGAAACATTGTCACTGTTGAAAAGAAGGCTTCCGATCCTCTGCCACAAGTGTATGTGTCATGATGAGATATATATTGTATGTACCATGTAATATCTATATAAAAATACAAGGTAGTCCCTGAAAACCCAATGCAATAAAAATGTCAGATCTCATTTTGCTACAAACGGCGCTGATCTGAATTTCCCGTCTGCAGGGATCCAGGATATCTTTTTCCATCCGTTTCTCGGCCTTTATGATAATCCTCTCCCTTTGGGGGCTACACTAGATCTATACAACTCTTGATACTTTCAGCTGTATTAAGGGGTCATTAGCAAATATTCTGGAACTCCGGCTTTAATGTCGACAGTTCATCAGGGGGATGAAGACTTAATGACAATCATTTAGGCCAAGGTCAGGCAGATTTTTGCTGCAGATTTCACATTTGCATTGCTAAAGGTGGAACCAGCGGTGAAAATCCGTGACATTTCAACATCAGGACAGGCACGCTGCAGATCCGAAAGTTCACAGCTTGTCCTGAATTCCACTCTGCGGAGAAGGTTATTAGAGATGCCGGCCACGTGAGCGGGAGCCACAGAGTCTCTATGTGCACGGAACAGATTATTCTGCAATACTCCAAGTATATAGCGAGGGGGCAGAGGAGAGCAGACAGCGGCTACACACAGCAGCTCCATCCATCACATGGACCGCTTACTAATAGCAATACAAGCTGTGTAATACTCCTCCGCTCCTGTGGGGGGCGCTGTGAGAAATTGCTGAAAGATTTCAGCAAATCACTGGGAGGAAGGAAAGCAACGGAACACCACGCTGCTCATTAATCGTCCAGGAAGATTTCCAGTAAAAGACTCCTTAAAGGGGTTGTCCATCTAAATCACAAGGTTGCAACTTATGTGACCCCCAATAATCACGAGAACAGGGGTATCAATATCCACTGTTTAACCAGATTTTACTAACCCTTCCAGGTTCCAGGGCAGAGCACTACATCTTGTTTCTCCAAAGCAACCAGGCACGTCTGAATGGATTCACCAGGGCCATAAATATTCGGGTACTTGGGCTTCCTACTCTGTCTTCCGCTATTCTAGTATTGCTGATAAGCTCTGCTACATCCACGTCTCCACTGCTCCAATTCTGCTATATCCACTACTCCAGTTCCACTGTGCACCTCTGCTACATCCAAGTCTTTACTACTTCAGCTCTGCTACATCCACATGTCCATTACTTTAGCTCAGATGCTCAGCTCTTCTATATCCAAGTCTCCACTGCTCCAGTTCTGCTACATAAACGTTTCCACTGCTCCAATTCTGCTGCTCAGCTCTGCTACATCCACGTCTCCACTGCTGTAATTCTGCTATATCCACCTCTCCACTACTCCAGTTCCACTGCACAGCTCTGCTATAGCCAAGTCTTCACTACTCCAGCTCTGCTACATCCACGTCCTTCCATTACTCCAGTTCAGCTGGTGAGCTCTGTTACATCCAAGTCTCCACTACTCCATTTCTGCTGCTCAGCTCTGCTACATACAAGCCCCCACTACTCCAGTTCTGCTACATCCAAGTCTTCACTACTGTAACTCTGTTACATCCATGTCTCCATTATTCCAGCTCAGCTGTTGAGCTCTGCTACATCCATGCCCATTACTCCATTTTTGCTGCTCAGCTCTGCTACATATAAGCCCCCACTACTCCAGTTCTGCTACAACCAAGTCTTCACTACTGCAGCTCTGCTACATCCACGTCTCCATTACTCCAGCTCACCAGCTGAGCTCTGCTACATCCAAGTCCCGATTACTCCAGTTCTGCTGCTGAGCTCTGCTACATCCAAGTCTTCACCACTCCAGTTCTGCTGCTTAGCCCGGATACATACAAGTCCCCACTACTCCAGTTCTGCTACATCCACATCTCCATTATTCCAGTTCAGTTGCTCAGCTCTGCTGCATCCAATTCTCAACTACCCCAGTTCTGTTGCTCAGCTCTGCTACATCCAAGTCTTCACCACTCCAGTTCTGTTGCTCAGCTCTGCTACATTCAAGTCTTCACCACTCCAGTTCTGCTGCTTAGCCCGGATACATCCAAGTCTTCACCACTCCAGTTCTGCTGCTTAGCCCGGATACATCCAAGTCTTCACCACTCCAGTTCTGCTGCTTAGCCCGGATACATACAAGTCTCCACATACAATTCTGTCCCAGCAGTCAGAGTACCAGCAATTATACTGGATAGGTGATAAGGGTATTTAGTGCGACGGCCACTTTAAAAACTAGTTGCAGCCAATCCTTCCTTATCGCAGATAACAACACAATCAAAGATTTGCAGATTGATATTTAATTAAAAATGTAATTAAAAACAGTAATGAAATGTGAACTAAAATATTTAAAGAGGCTTTTAAAAATATGTTTTTCAAAATGCCAGCTACATAAATATACATGTAAAAATAATACTGTACAGAATTATATATATATATATATATATATATATATATATATATATATATATATATATATATATATATATATAGGTAGTTTTATATATATATATATATATATATATATATATATATATACATACATAACTAGCCATTTAAAACCTAAAAATAAATCTGACTGTGGCCCAAGGTAAATAGTGAGAGTCTTAACTGATGTGAGACCTATAATGGCACAGACATTGATAGAATCACCTCCTGGACCTTCACCTTATGGTCTCATAATAAAATATACTACGTTGACGTTCGGCTACTTGGTGACTTGACGTGGAAAAACATTTGCATCTAGACTGGTACGGGCAAAAAGCGGCAACCCCTGAGCCCTCCCTTCCACTATGCGGACAAGCACACAGGTGTCCTAATGGAAGTAGTCGTGTCCACAATCTGCGGATGTGTCTTGTCCACAATGCTCAGTGGTCATCTCTCCTTGTGCACATTTAGGTTTATAGATGCCTTGTATTAATCTCTGGCTTGCTTAGCACTCACCACGAGGGCGGTTTGTGTCCTTGCCCGGGCAGCTTTGTGCAGTGCGGTCATTCCATCCTTACTCCGGAAGTCCAGGTGAGCGCCACCGTTACGAAGGGCTTTGATCACATCTACAGAATTGTCCAGTTGGGCGGCCAGGGATAGTGGGGTATCTGGAGGGGGAAGGAAACAGAAATGTTGAGTTCTGGGTTCACATGATGGTATGGCAGTAGATGCGCGTGCATCGGATGCAATATGCTAATGACCCTCGGCTCCCGCAGTGCTGCCAGCGTGAGCCGAGTGTCATGCAACTGTGATCCGATCCTGAGAAAGGATCACAGCTGCGGAGGAGAGGGAGAGAGCTGTGGAGGAGAGGGAGGGATTAATCCCCCCATCTCCTCCATTGTCAGCTGATGCAACTATTGCACTGCACTCAGATATCATCCAAGTACAGTCCGATGTTTCACTCGCACCCATAGACTTGTATGGGTGCGAGTGACATGTACATCTCTTACTGACAATCGCAGCATGCAATCCAGAATCTGGATGAGAAAAAAAGCTGACAGTCTGCTCTCCCTCATTGAATAACATTGGTCCGATTGCAATTTGAAACTTTCTCGCATTGCACTCGTCCGAGTCATACGCTCGTGTGAGGGTACCGTTAAGCTTACAAGTTGGCTCTAGTATCGTGACTGCTGTGTAGAGTGATATTGGAGCAAGTGTGGACATAATGCCCTTCAACATTGGACCACTGTACGACCTAGGTATGTCTCTTCGAAGCCATGTATCACAAAAAGGTTTATCCAGGTCTAGCACAGTATATAGTAAGAAAGAGAAAATACACGACAACACTTTATTCTCAGTGTCATGGTATATATTACAAAATTTTGGGGGCAGGGAAACTCTAATCAGAGGGACGTGTGCGGAGTACGATCACAAAGTGACTTGTTGGTTGTGTACCATTGATATTTTATCTTGTATATTTCCCTGGTAATTTCTAAGAGTCAAAAATGTAGGTAAATACTTCACAGAATGTACTTGTCATGGTAGAATGGAAAGTATCAATCATCAAAAGCTGTTGCTGAATAAGTAGATCAGAGGTTCTCCTTTCTAATGGGCAGCATTGTGTAAAAACTATAAAATCAGATGATACTCATCCGCCATGATTTTATGATTTATACATAGTTCTGACCATTACAGGGGAGAACCTGAAAGTCAAAATACCTACCGTATTTTTCGCTTTATAAGACGCACCTGATTATAAGACGCACCCCCAAATTTGGTGAAGGAAAAGAGATTTTTTTTTTAATGTTAAATGGGGTCCATCTTATAATGCTAGTGTCCATCTAACAAATCATATAGGGTATATGTCCCTCATAGCCCCCCATCCTAAAATTAGCCCCCTTAATCTGGATATGGCCCCCTTATATTGAATATAAACCCCCTTGTGCTGGCACACATCCCCCGAAGATGCCACATGTCCCCCATTGATGGCACACGTCCCCTATTGCTGGCACACATCCCCTATTTATGGCACATGTCCCCCTGTGCTGGCACGCGTCCCCTATTGCTGGCAGCCTGGCACAAGTCTCCTATTGCTGGCACACGTCCCCTACAGCTGGCACAGGTCTCCTATGGATGGCACGCATCCCCCTGTGCTGCTCATGGCCCCCATGGATGGCACACGACCCCCTGTGCTGCCTATGGCCCCCCTATGGATTGCACACGTTCCCCTGTGCTGCCTATGGCCCCCTATGGATTGTACACGTTCCCCTGTGCTGCCTATGGCCCCCTATGGATTGCACACATTCCCCTGTGCTGCCTATAGCCCCCTATGGATTGCACACATTCCCCTGTGCTGCCTATGGCCCCCTATGGATTGCACACGTTCCCCTGTGCTGCCTATGGCCCCCTATGGATTGCACACGTTCCCCTGTGCTGCCTATGGCCCCCTATGGATTGCACACGTTTGCCTGTGCTGCCTATGGCCCCCTATGGATTGCACACGTTCCCCTGTGCTGCCTATGGCCCCCTATGGATTGTACACGGTCCCCTGTGCTGCCTATGGCCCCCTATGGATTGCACACGTTCCCCTGTGCTGCCTATGGCCCCCTATGGATTGCACACGTTTGCCTGTGCTGCCTATGGCCCCCTATGGATTGCACACGTTCCCCTGTGCTGCCTATGGCCCCCTATGGATTACACACGTTCCCCTGTGCTGCCTATGGCCCCCTATGGATTGCAGACGTTCCCCTGTGCTGCCTATGGCCCCCTATGGATTGCACACGTTCCCCTGTGCTGCCTATGGCCCCCTATGGATTGCACACATTCCCCTGTGCTGCCTATGGCCCCCTATGGATTGCACAAGTCCCCCGCTGCTCCCCATGGCCACTATAGATCGCACAAGTCCCCCTGTGTTAGATATCGCCCCCATGCTGCTGCCCATAGTAAAATAAAACACTCTTTCCTTACCTTCTCAGCGCTGTATTCTGTTTACTCGTGTCTCCCTCTGTGTGGTTGAGCTCCTCCTCCACTTGCTGCTTCTCGGTGCCGGTCATGTGATCGGCACAGCAGAGTGATATCAGCTCTGCGTGCCTGATCACAGTGGAAGCAGGGACACCGGGGAGAAACGCTGGAGGGGGTAAGTAAAGCTTTTTTATTTTAGGATGAGCAGCAGCATGGGAGCCGAATCTAACACAGGGGGGGCATGTGCCATCACAGGGGGGAGCGCAGGCTCATATAATATGCACCGCTCCCCCAGCCCATCACTGCGGTGTGATTTAAGCACCAGGGAGATGGACAGCGGCTGTGCATATGAGCGGGAGCAAGAGATCAAAGGCCGCAGCCCGCAGCGTTCACCTGCCCCCAGCAGCGCTCCAGAGCGGACCCTGCAGTGTATATATATACACCCCCCCCCGTATATTTGGTTTATAAGACGCACCCCCTACTTTCCCCCAAAATTTGGGGGAACAAAAGTGCGTCTTATAAAGCGAAAAATACGGTAATTAATTTTGTACCTACCGACCCGCCTACAGCAAAAACATTGGGTATAAAGCTTAATACTGTAGATTGCCACTAAATATTTGCACCAGGAGTGCACGTTGCGCTCTTACCACCAGTTTCTGGATCGTGGTAATTCGGGTCCAATCCCCGATCTAACATCTTGCAGACTTTCTCCACTGAACAGTGCTGAATGTAATCCATGAATTTCCGTAAACTCGCCTGAAATTAGAGCGAAACCATAAAAATTCACCTGGTTTGTTCACATGACACTTGTTATTATGATAATTTCAGGTAAAGTAACCCCTAAATAAGAAACACAGTAATAGTTATTGGCTGCAAAACACGTTCTGTAAATCGCTGCAATATTTATATCTGGAAAAGGTGGAAACTTTTTGATTTGATGCAAATCTGATAGAGGTTGTATCCTTCAGATAATCAATGCTCATTTTCCAAAATATATCATTATGGGGCTTTTTTAGGAGTCCCTAGTCCACAGATGAGTGGCTTCGTACTCTGGATGGTACACAAATGCCCATTTACTAGAATGTGAGCCACGGACGTACCCATTTATCCTGAAATGATTCATTATTGATTATGGGGACACCACAGGGCAATTTACTTGAAACCCTACGCTGTCCCTTATCTCAGAGGTAGGTTTGATGGTAACCAGGTCTGAGCCCCCAGCGTTACCCTAACTCCTGTCCGGGCCCTGATCTCACTGCCCCTCTCCCACACCTTGGGGGTGTGCTGGAAAACACAAAGACAAAACCCCATGGACAAGGGAGAACAGAAACTTGTACACACAGCATTCAAAACACACAGATGAGACAATATGTGTACTGGGGGGCAACGCAAACGCGGAGGAAATAACACAGAACACGGGAACACTCACACCCCTCAGAAACACAGCACGGATCACCATATACAGGAAAAATCACCAAGACCAGGATCATTGGAGCAATAGCTGAAGCTATTATCGACACATCCAAGAAGGAAGCCGTGCTATAAATAAGGAAGAGAGACAGCTGCACTTGGCAATCAGCAACCTGAGCAGTTAGGTCCTGCTCAGCAGTCTCCTGCAGAGCTGAAGACCAGTGAACCTGAACCAGCAGACACCCGGCTCTGGCTGAACAGTAGCCTCAGGTTGCTTGTCAGACTCCGTGGTGTGAACAGAGTCTGACGACACCGTGCCAGCAAGTGTGTGCTGAGCCGAACATCGCATGACAAGTGGATGGATGGGGATCCCAAAAGAGAGACACTTTGTGATTAGCTTAATTATCAAGGGACCTTTCTAATAACTATGGATATTCTCCAAGTAGAAAAACACTGATAGTAATGATGTAGTTGAAATGGTCACAGAATATGGAATAACTTATTGATCGCTGTGAGACTGATCAATGAAGCCCCCAGTGATCCAAAGAGTGGGGCTCTTGCTGCTTTTGTTCTGCTAAATTCATTGTTTTTGGAAAGCCAAGTATAGCGCTCCACTATTTCTTTTGTCTGCAGAGCCCCAGTCTCAGGGTCACTGGTACTCCCTGTGTTATGGACATAATTACATGAAGATATCTAAAATACAGGACAAATTGACTTTCACAGACAATTAAAAGACATTTGTACCAAATTAAGAAATAAATAAACTACTTTTTATTTCTCATGCATCTTAGAAAAAAACAATCTTTGAAACCAGTGAACAGTCTATAGGATAGGGAATAACTTAAAATAGTGGGAATATCCATTTAATGGCTGTATGACAATTTTGCAGCCTAAAGGCATTTTATTAAGGGTGCATTTAACCGTCAATCATGGGCATTTTAGTGGATCCTGACTTAAAGCTTAAGGGGTACAATGACAACCACTAATCATCCCCTCCAATGTGCCAATCCAATCAATTGGTTGTTTGATCCCGCCCGGCCAAACAGCAGCTTCTAGAAGGAAACGTAAATGCGCCCTAGAAAGTTCTAGAACAACAGAACACAAAATAATTCCAGAACAATAGACTATTACAGGACACGTGACCACAGATACACGGGACACCTGATATTACAGAACAATGGCCTGCTGACACGGAATCTGAGATAATGACCTTGTGATACGGTCAGATGCCAGAACAATAGTATATTTAGCCATCACTTATGCCCATGATGACAAGTTGTACTTTTATATTGTACAATAAGCAGATTATATCCAACACAGATTAAGTAAAAGAAAAAATACCTTGAACGTACCTTGGTGTGCAGCTTGGCGATCTGCTTCTCGTCAATACTGGATTGTTTGTACAGTCTTTTCTTATAACGAAACTGCAAACAAAAAAGCAAAACGCTAAACATATATAATACCGGTCACTAAAAGAAGTGGCGGCTAACAGGGGACGGGGGACTCCCAATATTTCTCTATAGGCTCAGGATTTGTTCACACAGAGATTTTGAAATTGATCCGCTCCAAAATGATCATAAAAAAAGCTTTAAAAACTATAGAAGAACTCATAATTGATATTCAATGGGAAATCCACTTTGCTATTTAAATAGAGTATAGAAACAATAAATGACTGAAAATCGGATCCAGCGTACTGATCTGTTTTATTCCTGTATCCAGAAAAAAAAAAAAAACAGGCCTTAGTGAAAACAAATTCCTTTAGAGGGGGTCAGATTCTGATAAACCAGCAGATTTCATTGGGTTACGTTAATGGATGAACCCAAAATCAGTTGAAGGTGGTAACACCAGATACTAAGGGGCACTTTGCACACTACGACATCGCAGGTGTCGATGTTGCTGGGGTCAAATCGAAAGTGACGCACATCCGGCATCGCTCTCGACATCGTAGTGCGTAAATCGTTTTAACTACGATTACCAAGTGCAAAAGTGTTGGTATCGTATGATCGGTGCAGCGTCGGTCATTTTTATTATTTTGGCTGCAGCTACGGTCCGATGTTGCTCCTCGTTCCTGCGGCAGCAGACATCGCTGTGTGTGAAGCCGCAGGAGCGAGGAACATCTCCTTACCTGCGTCCCATCAGCTATGAGGAAGGAAGGAGGTGGGCGGGATGATTACGTCACGCTCATCTCCACCCCTCTGCTTCAATTGGCCGCCTGCCGTGTGACGTCGCTGTGACACCACACGACCCGCCCCCTTAGGAAGGAGGCGGGTCGCCGGCCAGAGCAACGTCGCAGGGCGGGTAAGTGCATGTGAAGCTGCTGGCTTGCGATGTCGTAGTGTGCAAAGTACCCCTTACTCTACTTTTGAGTTCTGCCGTCCTGAAAAGCAGTAAAAAATGCAGCACACAGCTTTATCTCAAAGGATTGGGGGTCTGGTTGTGAAATCCTCCCCTCCTGCCCAATTCCTTCAATAAGCACCTAATAGGAAAAGTTTTCCAGGTTCACTGACCTCCAATGAGGGCACGCCTCTGCTCATAGGTTGAGGATATTCCCGGAGTAGTCGTTCTTCGTCAAGAAATTTTCCATCTCTGCCATTGCTAAAAGGTTGGTAAAGGCCGTAGTTGAGGACGTCCTTCAGGCTCTGATTGAGCGTGCATAAGATCCTCTGCTTTGCCACCCAAACTGTGGCATCGGGGTTAAACCGGATACATTTCTGTATAGGATAAAGAGTGACAAATAATTCAGTTTTTGCAGCAATAGAGATACAGATGATTGTTTTGTTTTTTGTTGTTTTTTTTATACAAAATAATAATCAAGAAACAATTTCTACAAGAAGCGAACGGATGGAAAAGCGATCATGGCCATAGACCTTTAAAGAAGACATTATGTACCTGCATAAATAGCAATTCTCTATAAGAGTCACTCCTGCAAGCCGATTTTAATTTTGTTCTAATGTTCAGGTGCCTCTGAGCTGGTGGGTGCACACTAGCAGCTATAATGTCCCCCATACACAGCTCACATCGACAGGAGGGATTCCCTTTCCCTGTCTGTCCCTGTCTATCTCTTTGTCTATCTCTTTGTCTGTGCCTGTCTCTTTGTCTGTGCCTGTCTCTTTGTCTGTGCCTGTCCCTTTGTCTTTGCCTGTCCCTTTGTCTGTGCCTGTCTCATTGTCTGTGCCTGTCTCATTGTCTGTGCCTGTCTCATTGTCTGTGCCTGTCTCATTGTCTGTGCCTGTCTCATTGTCTGTGCCTGTCTCTTTGTCTGTGCCTGTCTCTTTGTCTGTGCCTGTCTCTTTGTCTGTGCCTGTCTCATTGTCTGTGCCTGTCTCATTGTCTGTGCCTGTCTCATTGTCTGTGCCTGTCTCTTTGTCTGTGCCTGTCTCTTTGTCTGTGCCTGTCTCTTTGTCTGTGCCTGTCTCTTTGTCTGTGCCTGTCTCTTTGTCTGTGCCTGTCTCATTGTCTGTGCCTGTCTCTTTGTCTGTGCCTGTCTCTTTGTCTGTGCCTGTCTCTTTGTCTGTGCCTGTCTCATTGTCTGTGCCTGTCTCATTGTCTGTGCCTGTCTCATTGTCTGTGCCTGTCTCATTGTCTGTGCCTGTCTCATTGTCTGTGCCTGTCTCTTTGTCTGTGCCTGTCTCTTTGTCTGTGCCTGTCTCTTTGTCTGTGCCTGTCTCTTTGTCTGTGCCTGTCTCTTTGTCAGTGTCTGTCTCTTTGTCTGTCTCTTTGTCTGTCTCTTATGAAATTGGTTTGAACAATCCCCTTAATCTAAAGTGACATTTGTGTGAAAACAGAATAGCCATGACTTGAGTGGTTACCCTTCACCCCCGGGCGATTTTCCGGTTACCTTTTTTTTTTTTGCTCCCCTTGTTCCGAGAGGCGTAACTTTTTTATTTTTCCGTCAATCTTGCCATATGAGGGCTTGTTTTTTGCGGGACGAGCTGTACTTTTAAATGAAACCATAATTTTTACCATATAGTGTACTGGAAAACAGCAAAAAAATTCAAGTGCGGAAAACTGCAAAAAAAAGTGCAATTGCACAATAGTTTTTGGGATATTTTATGCACCATGTTCATTCACTATATGATCAAACTGATATGTCTGTGTGATGTCTCAGGTCGGTACGAGTTTGTAGACACCAAACATGCATAGCTTTACTTTTATCTAAGGGGTTAAAAAAAATTCACAAATTTGTCCAAAAAAGTGGCGCACTTTTTGCGCCATTTTCCGAAACTCGTAGCGCTCTCATTTATCGGGATCTATGGCTCAGTAATGGCTTATTTTTTACGTGTTGAGTTGGCCTTTTTAATGGTACCATTTGTGCGCAGATGCTACGTTTTGAACTTTTAGGTTTTTTTAATTTTTTTTTTAAACTTTTTTTCACCACTTTTTTTTTTTTTTTAATTTTCCTAGTTTCCCTAGGGGGCTATAAGGATCAGCAGTCTGATTGCTCTTCCATTTCTCCAGATCACAGCTGCACAACTGAGATCTGGAGAAATGCTGTACTCCTCTCACACACGGCAGTGAGAGAAAGTGACTCATGATAGCTACAGGAGTCATCACATGACCCTATGCTACCATCATCACGTGACTTACGATGGGGATGGGTAAGTTATCCTTATGGCAGCGCACTGATACATCTCGCCATCAGAATTTGACAGCGAGATGTAAGGGGTTAAAAGGCGCGGGTGGAACACGAATCCACTCGCGCCTAGTAGGCACACATGTCAGCTGTTGAAATCAGGTGACATGTGTGCGGATCGCCGCGGACTGCCCACGGGGATTAACCTCACCTGATCCATGACATACCCAGTACATCATGTGTCGTGAAGAGGTTTAGAGTACTCCCCGTTTTCTGTGCATTTGTTCTGATAAATCTCTTTATTGTTCCTCATCTATTAAAACTCCCAGATATAACTTGCTTTGTTGTCTGTAGCAAACAATCAGAGCTCAGGTTTCATTTCCGGCTGTCGCTATGATTCACCAGTTTTGATCTATTTTATACAATGGGGCGTAAGTTACTTTTTCAGGACCCCCACCTGTTAGCTGAGGTGACGAGTAGCAGCAAAGTCCAAGCACATGGGTTAGAAGCGTAACAAATGGTTGCTGTTATTCAACAATCTTTGAATCAATCAATAGCACAAGTGAACACTAGACAGGATTCCTTCTCCACTTAGCCATTTCTACTCCCTGCCTCCCAAAATTCATCATTCATTCTAGAAAACTGCTAAAATCAAGAAAGGAGGGACCCACAGATCACTTATGGGTCAGGATACAAGTGAGTGAGTGAGAGAGACGTAACATCTCACACACACAAACTGTGATGCAGCTTTGTAGTAAGTGTATTATCTCAACACAGAGCTGGATTCACATCTACACCATGTAGTTATGCTGGAAAATTTAAAACTCAGTGCTGCTTCCTTAGTGAGTATTTCATCTCACTCCAGAGCTTGATTCATATCTACACTGCTCAGTACTGCTGTAAAATTTCCTCCAAAGGCTGCTTTCTACTAAGTGTTGTAACTCACCCGAGAGCTGGATGCACAGCTATAGTGTTGAGTACTGCAGTAATATGTCTTTGGCACAGCTGTTTTCTACTAAGGCTGCTTTCACCCTTGCATTGTTTTGCATCCGTCGCTTTGAGGAATTACGGTAACAGGCAAAATATTTTGCAGGAATCCGTTTTTTCCCCATAAACTTCCATTAGCGACGGATTGCGACGGATGGCACTGCGTTGCATCCGCCGCGTGACGGATCAGTCGTTTACTGACTGACCATTAGGTGGGAGCAACTCTACATGTATACAATGTTTTTTGGAGCGGCAAAAAAATGGACTCCGCAGGTCTCCGTAGCCATCCATCACAAGCTATAATGGATGTCTATGGTGCTGGATTCCGTCATGCTCTACTAAGCATGCCCAGCATATCTGGCACACCCACTGGGATGTCCCAAACACAAAAGGATCACGATGGATCCATAAAAAAAACGGACGCACAGCGGATGTAACGGACACAATGGATCAGTTTTTTCACAGGATTCGTGTGAACGGAATCCTGAGAAATAACACATCCGTTGCGTCAGTTGACATCTAAAAAATGAGGGATTTGTCGTTGCGCCGCAACAACGGACCTGCCGGATTTAAAACAACGGAAGTGTGAAAGCAGCCTAAGTGGGGGGTTTTTTCTAACCACAGGAGCTGGATGCACATCTACGCTGGTCAGAACAGATTTATAATGTCCCCCATGCAGCTGCTTCTGAATATGTGCTACATAGAGACAAGAGATCAAACATTTCATACATTTGTGTTTGTTGTATCTGGGACACATCATAACATCTAGTATCCAAGAAATAACTCAGAGACAAATGAAAATGTACCGGTTTCAGTAGCGATATGTCCAAAATTTGAGGCTCTTCCGTCTTGACTTACAATCATCGCACATACATGACAACCATTTACACTTTCACTCTCAGCTTAATGATATCTAGATGAGGCCTGTATCATTCTCCATTCAGTACAATACCTGCACTCTCACTCAGGATTCACATCTTCCAGTCATTCCTTCAAGATCTTATAGGCATGCCTCGAGGATTCTGATAATAGTTTTATTGAATCAATAGTGTTAAACAAAATCATCAACTACATAATTATCTTTCTTCATGAAGTATCCACCCCTGAAAGAAATATAGGGTTGGAAGTGCTTTATGAATGTACCCGTGTTGTACTAAGAGGTCGCTACCTCCCTTTACCGCGGAGTAGAATGCCATCTATTGTCTCCAGATATCAGCCACTAGACAATAGCGGTAAGACAACTTCCAAAAGAAAATAAATACAACTGCAAAAAAAGCAATGCAACAAAAAAAACAAGCACTACTTGTCCTTCTGAGGTCATGGGTCACAATAATAGCATCATGTGATGCCTGTAAAGTATGGAACGTGTTGCGGGCACTAATTGCCTGCGGCGGTCACACGATCGGCTGTAATCAAAAACTGGGAGGGTGATCAAAGACATCACTGAGAATAAAAAGGGAGAGTTGTTTTTTATTTTATACAATATGCAGCTGTTTATACTTTTCTACATATGGCTCAGAAGAGGCTGAATATAGAATTGCTCTAAACACTTAGGGCATGTGCACATAGATTTGGATGGAGAAATTTTTGCATCATTTCTGAATCTCTTTTCAGGAAAAACGCACCTGCAAAACTGCACGTTTTGTTGTGTTTTTGTGTGCATGCTTTTTCTAGCATTTATGGACACCAGTGAATGCTATAGAGATAGATAATAGAGATAGATAGATGGAAGGTTAAAAATGTATAAAAAAAAAAAAAAAAGCAATAAATACGCAACGTGTGCACACAGCCTAACCGCTAGAAAATTCTGAAAAGTAATTTACAACCCTAGGTGGCTATTAGGAACAGCTTGTGGTATAACTTCAATTTCTGGCAGACTTAGGCCGGTGTCAAACTCGCGAGTGCCTTGCCCGAGTCTCGCGTTGCATCACCTGGCACGGTCTCACACTCTCCGAACAGGAGCGTCTCATAGAGATGCATGCAACCGACCCGCTCCTGTGAGGCGAGTGTGAGTCTGAGCAGGATGATGCAACGCAAGACTCGCATGAGATACAGATCACAAATGTGACACTGGCCTTAAAAGGGATTGTCCACTAAAAAAAACAAAAACAAAACAGTAATCACCTGATAAATCAGCACAGATGATTTTGCAGCAGCGGACTGGTTCTTGTTTGCAGGCTGCCAATCTGCCAGTCACTGGCTTCAGGGTCACTTACTGGTATCACCGCTCAATGCTAGTAACTTCTATTATTTATTCATTTTATTTGCATGTCGAACAATCCCTTTCAGATTGTATGGCTTCTTTAAAAATGCCAATACTAGAGCTCATTCATAAAAAAAACCCTGCTGTAAGGTGATGCTATAGTGATAACACACCGGTGCGTGCCTAGAAACACTCAGCTGAGGGTACACCGATGTAGTGTGCACCCGGCTGGGCTATAAAAGCCGCTGTGCAACATGCAAGAATAGGCTTCATTATAATGTGTGAAGAGTAGGTCACCGCTTTCCTGAGAATAATGGTGCACACCGCATCCCGTGTATGCAGAAAGTGCATAAAAGCAGCAGATTTGCCAGGAGCAATATCTCCTCCACAAAGCACAGGCAGCAGTGTATATGACGTATACGTCCGGTCATGTCCCTACATATCAAAGTGAGAAATAGCGGCCAATCTGTGTACTCGCTTTATTAATACAAATAATGTGCCAGTGCAATCCCCAGGCCGATGGGTGGGATCTTCCAGTCCTTTGCATGGGGCACAGTCTTCAAGTGTTTGTGGGATTGTAAAATAAGCTGCAGTACCTGAGAATGACCACTATGTGGTGTATAGAGCTGTGATGTTAAGGCTCTGTATACTCAGCTGCAGCGGGAGAAGGAAACAGCTGATGGTTGAGGGTGCCGGATCCCCACCAATCTGATATTCATAACCTTTCCTAAGGACAAGTTGTCAATATAAAAGACCTAGAAAACTCCTCTAAAAAAATACATGATCAATAAAATTAAAGCGTAAATGCTCTAAAAATAAGCAAAGAAATGCGTGGCAGAATATGGAGTCCAGTATGTTACACAAGTATTCTTCCCTAGAAAGCATCAGAGGTCGACAATATGTTGCTTTTTTATGTGCCTTTCTGCATAAACCCGACAGAAACCAATATGGCCTCCTCACAGCCGACAGCCCCAAACCATGACCCTCCACCACTATGCCTGACTGTAGGCAAGACACACTTGTCTTTGTCCTCCTCACCTGGTTGCAATCACACATGTTTGACACTATCTGAACTAAATAAGTTTATCTTGGTCTCATCATACCACAGGACGGTTCCAGTAAGCCTGATAAAGGGCTATCACAGCTCCGCACAATATACAGCGTACATAATATGGTAATGTGTTTCTTTGCATTGATGACTGATGGATGCCTAGCCTACTGAAAAAAAATGTGGCCAAGTACAGATGTACAAAAGATTATCATGACTCAATGATTTGTGCAGTGATACTCCAGTTGGCATTATCCAAGTCAAGGTAACCTTTGCAAGATCTGCACGGCTGTGTGCACACGGTGTGTTTTGATGTTGGTTTTGGCCTAATTTTGCATGTCTATCCTTAGGCCAGCAAAGTCAATGAGAATTCTGAAATGTTGTTCACATGTTGCATACTTTTTCCTTGCAGATTTGGTGCAGAAAATAATCTGCAGCGTGTCAATTGTTGGTGCGTTTTTTTTCCTGCATTTTTAGCCCTTGCAACCAATGACTTCACTACAAAAATGCAGGGCTCAAAAAAGCACCAAAATGCATGCGTTTTTTTGGTGTGTTTCCCTGCCAGAAGGTGCAAATTTCATGCAGAAAATTTCTGCACCAAATCTGCAGCATGTGTAAATACCCTAAATGTTTTATATAGCCTAGAGCCGACCATATACAGTAAATAGATCTTAATTGATCGATTAGGCTATGTTCACACATCAGTTTTTTGGCATCAGGCACAATCCGGTGTGTGCCTCATGCAACAGATCCGGCGCAGAATATGCAAAAACTGATGCGCATGCTCCTTTTTTTGATGGATCCGGTATACCTGATCCGTCAAAAAACGGATTCGGCACATCCATTTTTTGCATCCATTTTTTTGCTGTATCCGGTTTTTCAATAAATTGAAGCATGCTCAGTTTAAAAAACGGATCCGGCTTCCGCATCAGTTTTTTGCCGCATCGCGCCGGATCCGGCGTCCATAGGCTTCCATTGTAAATCACGCCGTATCGCGCCGTATCCGGCGCGATACGGGTTTTTTCCAGAGACAAAAAACATTCAATGAGACGTTCCATCCGGCCGCCGCATTGAGTAATTACGCCAGATCCGTCAAAAGCCGGATGCAACGCAAAACCTTCAGGCACAATCCGGCGCTAATACAAATCAATGGGGATAAAAGAAATCTGGCGCCGGATCCGTTTATCCGTTTTTTTCCGGATTGTGCCTGATGGAAAAAAACTGATGTGTGAACGTAGCCTTATTCAACTCGTAACTATCTCTCCCGACTCCCCCATTCACAAGCAAATCAGGTGGTCGTCAGAAGTCACTGAAATTGAAATCCAGTTTGGCCAACTTTAAAGCGTATGAGGCCTTTAAGACTGAGACAATAATGAATACCAGGGAATAGAGGACAAATCCAGTAAATACTGATCTAGGAATCCTTTTTGTGTGCACTGCAAGCTTTACAACTGATGAAAAAGAAAGACACTACGATATCCCGGCTCAGTGCACGGACACGTCAAATGTCTACAACTCTGTAAGGTGTCGGCAGAGCAGAACATGTGTCCGGGATATAATCTAATCTCCAGATTGTTGTCACATCGTATCTGTGAGAAGAGTTTGGGAATCCGGTTTTTGCCTTGCACATTAAAGTGTCCTGATCGCGCAGATTATCGGATCACCGCAGCTACAGTCTATCTATAAAGCTCCGCACCAGTTTATGTTCCTTTAACAATGTCTCGGCGGTAAATTACTAGCCGCCTTCGTTAAAAAAAATATGTACTTGTATGCAGCTCCGTCCTACACTCCCCTCAGCAACCTAATTTGTATTATTAGCCTTAAGAACTAGAAATCTGCCTAAACACATTCTCTGCATCACACGTGGGCTGAGCATTTCTTCCTGCTTCTAAGACTGGAAGCTGCTAAAAAATAAGGAGTCATTCTAATACTGAGGAATAAGTGTAAACATCCAGGCTCAGTGGATTGCTTAAAGGGGCCCACCAGCTGCATAATCCCTGCATGTTACAGGGGCCCACCAGCTGCATAATCCCTGCATGTTACAGGGGCACACCAGCTGCATAATCCCTGCATGTTACAGGGGCCCACCAGCTGCATAATCCCTGCATGTTACAGGGGCACACCAGCTGCATAATCCCTGCATGTTACAGGGGCACACCAGCTGCATAATCCCTGTATGTTACAGGGGGGCACACCAGCTGCATAATCCCTGTATGTTACAAGGGGGACACCAGCTGCATAATCCCTGTATGTTACAAGGGGGACACCAGCTGCATAATCCCTGTATGTTACAAGGGGGACACCAGCTGCATAATCCCTGTATGTTACAAGGGGCCCACCAGCTGCATAATCCCTGCATGTTACAGGGGCCCACCAGCTGCATAATCCCTGCATGTTACAGGGGCACACCAGCTGCATAATCCCTGCATGTTACAGGGGCACACCAGCTGCATAATCCCTGTATGTTACAGGGGGGCACACCAGCTGCATAATCCCTGTATGTTACAAGGGGCCCACCAGCTGCATAATCCCTGCATGTTACAGGGGCACACCAGCTGCATAATCCCTGCATGTTACAGGGGCACACCAGCTGCATAATCCCTGTATGTTACAGGGGGGACACCAGCTGCATAATCCCTGTATGTTACAAGGGGGACACCAGCTGCATAATCCCTGTATGTTACAAGGGGGACACCAGCTGCATAATCCCTGTATGTTACAAGGGGCCCACCAGCTGCATAATCCCTGCATGTTACAGGGGCCCACCAGCTGCATAATCCCTGCATGTTACAGGGGCACACCAGCTGCATAATCCCTGCATGTTACAGGGGCACACCAGCTGCATAATCCCTGTATGTTACAGGGGGGCACACCAGCTGCATAATCCCTGTATGTTACAAGGGGGACACCAGCTGCATAATCCCTGTATGTTACAAGGGGGACACCAGCTGCATAATCCCTGTATGTTACAAGGGGGACACCAGCTGCATAATCCCTGTATGTTACAAGGGGCCCACCAGCTGCATAATCCCTGCATGTTACAGGGGCCCACCAGCTGCATAATCCCTGCATGTTACAGGGGCACACCAGCTGCATAATCCCTCTATGTTACAGGAGGGCACACCAGCTGCATAATCCCTGTATGTTACAAGGGGGACACCAGCTGCATAATCCCTGTATGTTACAAGGGGGACACCAGCTGTATAATCCCTGTATGTTACAAGGGGGACACCAGCTGCATAATCCCTGTATGTTACAAGGGGCACACCAGCTGCATAATCCCTGTATGTTACAAGGGGGACACCAGCTGCATAATCCCTGTATGTTACAAGGGGCACACCAGCTGCATAATCCCTGTATGTTACAAGGGGGACACCAGCTGCATAATCCCTGTATGTTACAAGGGGGACACCAGCTGCATAATCCCTGTATGTTACAAGGGGGACACCAGCTGCATAATCCCTGTATGTTACAAGGGGCCCACCAGCTGCATAATCCCTGTATGTTACAAGGGGCACACCAGCTGCATAATCCCTGTATGTTACAAGGAGGACACCAGCTGCATAATCCCTGTATGTTACAAGGGGCACACCAGCTGCATAATCCCTGTATGTTACAAGGGGGACACCAGCTGCATAATCCCTGTATGTTACAAGGGGCCCACCAGCTGCATAATCCCTGTATGTTACAAGGGGGACACCAGCTGCATAATCCCTGTATGTTACAAGGGGCACACCAGCTGCATAATCCCTGTATGTTACAAGGGGCCCACCAGCTGCATAATCCCTGTATGTTACAAGGGGCCCACCAGCTGCATAATCCCTGTATGTTACAAGGGGGACACCAGCTGCATAATCCCTGTATGTTACAGGGGGGGGGGGACACCAGTGAAAAAACAAACTGCTGAATGAATTTATAACATCAAAAACCATGATATAGGCCTCCTCCACACACAATACTTATCCGGGGTATGAAGTCGTAAAGTTTCTGGTGGCGTTTTATTTATTTACTAGCTGTAGTACCCGGTGTTGCCCGGGATAGTAACTAAGTGTCTCTCTCCAACTCTCTCCGTCTGTCACTGTCTGTCTCTCTCTGTCTTTCACTGCCTATCTCTCTCTGTCTGTCACTGTCTCTCTCTGTCTTTCACTGCCTATCTCTCTCTGTCTGTCACTGTCTCTCTCTGTCTGTTCTCTTTTCTCTCTGTGTCTCTGTGTTGGTCTGCCTCCGTGTCTCTCTGCCTCCGTGTCTCTCTGCCTCCGTGTCTCTCTGCCTCCGTGTCTCTCTGCCTCCATTTCTCTGTCTGTCTGTCTCTCTCTGTCTCTCTGTCTGTCTCTCTCTCTGTCTCTCTCTGTCTCTCTCTGTCTGCCTCCGTCTCTCTCTCTCTGTCTGTCTCTGTCTGTCTGTCTCTGTCTGTCTGTCTCTGTCTGTCTGTCTCTGTCTGTCTGTCTCTCTCTGTCTCTCTGTCTGTCTCTCTGCCTCCATTTCTCTGTCTGTCTCTCTCTGTCTGCCTCCGTCTCTCTCTCTCTGTCTGTCTCTGTCTGTCTGTCTCTGTCTGTCTCTGTCTGTCTGTCTGTCTCCCTGTCTGCTTCCCTCTCTCTCTGTCTCTCTCTCTCTTTGTTTGTCTCTGTCTGTCTTTCTCTGTGTCAAGAGAATGTGCTGGGGAAAAAAAAATACATAGGGTCTTATCCGGTGGTATGGAGGATAGAAGAAATAACAGGTGTGCTCACCTGGTGGGAATAGTAATGACCATAAAATGAAAGGCTGCTGCAGATCCAAAGGCAAGGAGGATGAGAGTGAAGAATGATATCTGGATCTTTTTTGCGCTGCCCCTCAGCTATAAGGATGATGAGTCCACGATCACGAGAGTTATTATCAGCTATGGTTTATTCCAATGTGTTTCAAAGCCTACACAAAGTGACTTTGTGGCCTTTTCCTGATGAAGAAGCCGGTGTAGGCTTTGACATGCATAGGAATAAACCACAGCTGATAATAACTCTCGTGATCGTGGACTCATCATCCTTATAGCTGAGGGGCAGCGCAAAAAAGATCCAGATATTATTCATCACTGTTTCTCTCTGTGTGACTCTCTATCCCTCTCTCTCTGTGTGACTCTCTATCACTCTCGCTCTGTCCGTCTCTCTGTCTCTCTCTCTCCCCGCCTTTCTCTCTCAGCCTACCTCTATCCGCCTACCTCTATCCACCTACCTCTATCCGCCTACCTCTATCCGTCTACCTCTATCCGTCTACCTCTATCCGTCTACCTCTATCCGTCTACCTCTATCCGCCTACCTCTATCCGCCTACCTCTATCCGCCTACCTCTATCCGCCTACCTCTATCCGCCTACCTCTATCCGCCTACCTCTATCCGTCTACCTCTATCCGTCTACCTCTATCCGTCTACCTCTATCCGTCTACCTCTATCCGCCTATCTCTATCCGTCTATCTCTATCCACCTACCTCTATCCGCTTATCTCTATCCACCTACCTCTATCCGCCTACCTCTATCCGCCTACCTCTATCCGCCTACCTCTATCCGCCTACCTCTATCCGCCTACCTCTATCCGCCTACCTCTATCCGTCTACCTCTATCCGTCTACCTCTATCCGTCTACCTCTATCCGTCTACCTCTATCCGCCTACCTCTATCCGCCTACCTCTATCCGTCTATCTCTATCCACCTACCTCTATCCGCTTATCTCTATCCACCTACCTCTATCCGCCTACCTCTATCCGCCTACCTCTATCCGCCTACCTCTATACGCCTACCTCTATCCGCCTATCTCTATCCGCCTATCTCTATCCGTCTATCTCTATCCACCTACCTCTATCCGCCTATCTCTATCCACCTACCTCTATCCGCCTACCTCTATCCGTCTATCTCTATCCACCTACCTCTATCCGCCTATCTCTATCCGTCTATCTTTATCCGCCTATCTCTATCCGCCTATCTCTATCCGCCTACCTCTACCCGCCTACCTCTATCCGCCTACCTCTATCCGCCTACCTCTATCCGCCTACCTCTATCCGCGTACCTCTATCCGCGTACCTCTATCCGTCTACCTCTATCCGTCTACCTCTATCCGTCTATCTCTATCCACCTACCTCTATCCGCCTATCTCTATCCACCTACCTCTATCCGCCTACCTCTATCCGTCTATCTCTATCCACCTACCTCTATCCGCCTATCTCTATCCGTCTATCTTTATCCGCCTATCTCTATCCGCCTATCTCTATCCGCCTACCTCTACCCGCCTACCTCTATCCGCCTACCTCTATCCGCCTACCTCTATCCGCCTACCTCTATCCGCGTACCTCTATCCGCGTACCTCTATCCGCCTACCTCTATCCGTCTACCTCTATCCGTCTACCTCTATCCGTCTATCTCTATCCACCTACCTCTATCCGTCTATCTCTATCCGTCTATCTCTATCCGTCTATCTCTATCCGTCTATCTCTATCCGTCTATCTCTATCCGTCTATCTCTATCCGTCTATCTCTATCCGTCTATCTCTATCCGTCTATCTCTATCCGTCTATCTCTATCCGTCTATCTTTATGCGCCTACCTCTATCCGCCTACCTCTATCCGCCTACCTCTATCCGCCTACCTCTATCCGCCTACCTCTATCCGCCTACCTCTATCCGCCTACCTCTATCCGCCTACCTCTATCCGCCTACCTCTATCCGTCTACCTCTATCCGTCTACCTCTATCCTTCTACCTCTATCCGTCTACCTCTATCCGCCTACCTCTATCCGCCTACCTCTATCCGCCTACCTCTATCCGCCTATCTCTATCCGTCTACCTCTATCCTTCTACCTCTATCCTTCTACCTCTATCCTTCTACCTCTATCCTTCTACCTCTATCCGTCTACCTCTATCCGTCTACCTCTATCCGTCTACCTCTATCCGTCTACCTCTATCCGTCTACCTCTATCCGTCTATCTCTATCCGCCTATCTCTTTCTGTTTCTCTTTACCTCTCTGTTTCCTTCTCTGTCTCTCTCTTCCCCTCTCTGTCTGTCTCTCTATCCGTCTCTCCACCAAAATGATATTACCTCACACATAAGATAGCAACCAATCACAACTCCTATTAATGACCTGAAGCTCCCAGGACCATTAACTTTACTGTAAGCAGGTTGTTTGGTGAATAACTATAAAGCGCAGGGTGAAATTTTCCTCTAAAAACATAGTCTATGACGTTCCATGAGTCACATGAGGCGGCTCTGCAAAATTTTGTGAATGTAAATGCTATGGTGCGGATTCCTTTAGTGGACATACACACAAGCGCACACACACACACACACACACACACACACACACACACACACACACACACAGCTGTATATATTACATTTTGTTTTTTCTAACACATGCAATTTTTTTCTGGGGTTTTTAATATAAAAAAAGCATATGGAAAAAAATACATTATACAGTTAGGACATCCTTGCGGAAAAAAATGACACAAACTTTAAAACCCTTATAAGTAGGCTTTTCAATAATTAAAAAAAATGAAAGCAGTCTAAGGTTAAGTTCCTAAGGAGTTTTTTGAGTGTTTGTAATGGATCTGCTCCAAAATCCTTGTTGAAAAATAAAGCTTCAAAAATGCTTGTAGAGCTCTTGCTATTATTCATACGAGGGTTTGAGCTTTTTATTTTTCCTGAAGTGATTTTGCAAACATGCCTGGTGGGAAAAAAAAAACATGTATGTAACTTCATTGTAGCGGCTTCAGATGGAATCTGCTCCAAACTAGGCTTTGTTCAATCGAAAGGCAGCAAAAAATACTTTGGGTTTGCACAAATTGAGTTATCTTTATGAGGATTTTGGAACAAATTAATTTCACAAACCATGTAAAAAAAATTCCATGTGACCATACTCCAAGGCAATGTTCACATGGAATTTTTTAGAGGACAATTCCAATTAATTATTCAAACGGAAACTGCTTCAGAAATGGTTCAATTTTTAGGATATCTTTGTTTACCTGATGATTTTTTTTGCAGCAGCATTTTGATTGAACAGTGCCTGGTTTGGAGTGGGTACCATCAGGATCTATGTTAAAAATGTGATATAAACATTTTTTTTCCCCAGCTGGCGATTTCAAAACCTGAAGTAGAAAATAATGCACACAAATCTCACATAAACAGCAAAGATTAAAACCCACTAATCACCAAGAATTTCCTATATAACCTAAAGCCAGTGCTATACTGGCACTATCATGCTAATTCTATACATACAGTGCTATACTGGCACTATCAGGCTGAGTCTATACATACAATGCTATACTGGCACTATCAGGCTGATTCTATACATACAGTGCTATACTGGCACTATCAGGCTGATTCTATACATACAGTGCTATATTGGCGCTATCAGGCTGATTCTATACATACAGTGCTATACTGGCACTATCAGGCTGATTCTATACATACAGTGCTATACTGGCACTATCAGGCTGATTCTATACATACAGTGCTATACTGGCACTATCAGGCTGAGTCTATACATACAGTGCTATACTGGCACTATCAGGCTGATTCTATACATACAGTGCTATACTGGCACTATCAGGCTGATTCTATACATACAGTGCTATACTGGCGCTATCAGGCTGATTCTATACATACAGTGCTATATTGGCGCTATCAGGCTGATTCTATACATACAGTGCTATACTGGCACTATCAGGCTGATTCTATACATACAGTGCTATACTGGCGCTATCAGGCTAATTCTATACATACAGTGCTATACTGGCACTATCAGGCTGATTCTAAACATACAGTGCTATACTGGCACTATCAGGCTGAGTCTATACATACAGTGCTATACTGGCGCTATCAGGCTGATTCTATACATACAGTGCTATATTGGCGCTATCAGGCTGATTCTATACATACAGTGCTATACTGGCACTATCAGGCTGATTCTATACATACAGTGCTATACTGGCGCTATCAGGCTGATTCTATACATACAGTGCTATACTGGTGCTATCAGGCTGATTCTATACATACAGTGCTATACTGGCACTATCATGCTAATTCTATACATACCTTTAGTTGTCAGCTTGGATGTATAGGTTTTGAAACATAAGAAAGTAAAGTTTGTAAAATGAGCAGCTTTTTGAGTGGCAGCAGCTGATCGCTGGGGTGGGTATTCATAGTGATTCCTAAGTGACTAGAAGGACCTGTGCTGATGTCATAACCATGTGACCACAAGGGGCGGGGACTCATCCAACATAACTGATACCAGGAAGCAACATTATTTTTTTGTTGGCTGAGTCCCCGTCCCTTCTAATCACATGGGTATGACATCAGCACAGGTCCTTCTAGTCACTTTGCAAAACGATTCTATAATAGAATTAACATAAATAACAGTGGGAGTACGGACATGCAGGGAGGAGGGAATCGCTATGAAAACTCACCCCAGCTATCATTTGATTGGCAGCTGCTAACACTAAAATAGCTGCACATTTTACAAGCTTTACTTGCTTGTGTTTCAAAATCTATACATCCTAGCTGACAACTAAAGGTATGTATAGAATCAGCCTGATAGTGCCAGTATAGCACTGTATGTATAGACTCAGCCTGATAGTGCCAGTATGGCACTGTATGTATAGAATCAGCCTGATAGCGCCAGTATAGCACTGTATGTATAGACTCAGCCTGATAGCGCCAGTATAGCACTGTATGTATAGAATCAGCCTGATAGTGCCAGTATAGCCCTGTATGTATAGACTCAGCCTGATAGTGCCAGTATAGTGCTGTATGTATAGAATCAGCCTGATAGTGCCAGTATAGCACTGTATGTAGAGAATCAGCCTGATAGTGCCAGTATAGCACTGGTTTTAGGTTATATAGGAATATCCTGGTGATTGGTGTGAAATAAATTTCACATTTTCAAAGTATTTCTTAAGCGAGTTTTGTGCAGGATTTTAGAACAAATCTGCTAAAAAAAAACAACCCAAAAACCCACTAAAATCTCTGTGCGTACAAAGCCTCGGTATATTCAGACATATCATTCCTATTGTGGTCTATTGCCACATATACAGCCAAATGCATAATAATCTACAGGTTATTAACAAGCCAGCGTCTCCTACTATCTACAAATTGACATCAATGTAGTTTGTGTGATGAATAAGATATCTGATTGTATTCAAAAGGACCTTGAAAATTGCCTAAAAGCAGCTACTGTAGAATATAAAGGCACGCCTGAAAATATACAGCTAAATCCCAAACGTTTCACAATAAATCATGATCTTCCCAAAGTTGGACTCACAGTTTGCTGAAGATCGGGTATTACAATCCTGATGACCATGGTGTTGGTCTGAATATCCTCCAGCCGGCTGGTCGGTCGCTCGGCTGTGGCCCTGATGGTGTCGTAGATGGTCTCCTCTTTGGAGCTGTCTGATTCGGACTCCATTGAATAGTCTGAAAAGCTCTGCGCCATCTCATCTTCACTGGAAGTGGGACTGCGTGGCATATTCAGCGTCATTCACCGTGAAGCGCTGGAAAGAAGATAAAATATAAATGTTTTACATTAATTTTAAAGTATCAAAACTGCATGTGGTTAACTTCACTCACAGTGGTCTTCAAAACTGGAGGCAAGATACGGAGGACAGTTGTGAAATCTTCACATTATAACGGCGGCGTACGTGTCATTATTGTATGATTGATTGTGTTTAGGCTGTGTTCACATGTTACAATTTTGCAGAGATTTTGTAGAACAAAAAAATAATGCAGTTTTGCAACATTTCAGTGTTAGGTTATATTTTGGAGCCATGCATACATGGTAGGTCTATAGAATGAATTTGGGACCTCTCACAGCTCGGGTCACAAAGGGCCTCCGATTCTCATCTATCCTATGGGGAGGTAATAGATTTTCTGGTGAGATAAGAGTAAAACCAGATGGAGAGAATGAAAACTGAAGCTGCCCACAGATTTCTTAGTTATATCTGTTCCATGAAAAGAGCAACATCCATTACAACCAGTAGAAGAGCGCCATCCATTATCGATGGCCAGTGGGAAACATCATGCAAAATATTTCGGAAAGTAGGACTTGGACCCACAGAAAACTACCTGGATAACAGATAAGTGTAGCACTAAAGCTGTGCCGATACAGGAAAGCTAGTGAAAACAGCAGCAAACTGGATACACACAGAGCTCACAACCAGCCTATATTACTGGGAGAGACACACAGACCCCACATCCAGCCTATATTACTGGGAGAGACACACAGCTCACATCCAGCCTATATTACTGGGAGAGACACACAGACCCCACATCCAGCCTATATTACTGGGAGAGACGCACAGAGCTCACATCCAGCCTATATTACTGGGAGAGACACACAGACCTCACATCCAGCCTGTATTACTGGGAGACACACACAAAGACCTCACATCCAGCCTATATTACTGGGAGACACACACAAAGACCTCACATCCAGCCTATATTACTGGGAGAGACACACAGACCTCACATCCAGCCTATATTACTGGGAGAGACGCACAGACCTCACATCCAGCCTATATTACTGGGAGAGACACACAGACCTCACATCCAGCCTATATTACTGGGAGACACACACAAAGACCTCACATCCAGCCTATATTACTGGGAGAGACTCACAGACCTCACATCCAGCCTATATTACTGGGAGAGACGCACAGACCTCACATCCAGCCTATATTACTGGGAGAGACACACAGACCTCACATCCAGCCTATATTACTGGGAGAAACACACAGACCTCACATCCAGCCTATATTACTGGGAGAGACACACAGTGCTCACATCCAGCCTATATTACTGGGAGAGATGCACAGACCTCACATCCAGCCTATATTACTGGGAGAGACACACAGAGCTCACATCCAGCCTATATTACTGGGAGAGACACACAGAGCTCACATCTAGCCTATATTATTGGGAGAGACACACAGACCTCACATCCAGCCTATATTACTGGGAGAGACACACAGACCTCACATCCAGCCTATATTACTGGGAGAAACACACAGACCTCACATCCAGCCTATATTACTGGGAGAAACACACGAACCTCACATCCAGCCTATATTACTGGGAGAGACATACAGACCTCACATCCAGCCTATATTACTGGGAGAGACACACAGAGCTCACATCCAGCCTATATTACTGGGAGAGACACACAGAGCTCACATCTAGCCTATATTATTGGGAGAGACACACAGACCTCACATCCAGCCTATATTACTGGGAGAGACACACAGACCTCACATCCAGCCTATATTACTGGGAGAAACACACAGACCTCACATCCAGCCTATATTACTGGGAGAAACACACAGACCTCACATCCAGCCTATATTACTGGGAGAGACACACAGACCTCACATCCAGCCTATATTACTGGGAGAGACACACAGAGCTCACATCCAGCCTATATTACTGGGAGAGACACACAGAGCTCACATCTAGCCTATATTATTGGGAGAGACACACAGAGCTCACATCCAGCCTATATTACTGGGAGGACACACAGACCTCACATCCAGCCTATATTACTGGGAGAGACACACAGACCTCACATCTAGCCTATATTACTGGAGAGACACACAGACCTCACATCCAGCCTATATTACTGGGAGAGACACACAGAGCTCACATCCAGCCTATATTACTGGGAGAGACACACAGACCTCACATCCAGCCTATATTATCAGGAGAGACAAACAGAGCTCACATCCAGCCTATATTACTGGGAGAGACATACAAAGCTCACATCCACCCTATATTACTGGAAGAGACACACAGACCTCACATCTAGCCTATATTACTGGAGAGACACACAGACCTCACATCCAGCCTATATTACTGGGAGAGACACACAGAGCTCACATCCAGCCTATATTACTGGGAGAGACACACAGACCTCACATCCAGCCTATATTATCAGGAGAGACAAACAGAGCTCACATCCAGCCTATATTACTGGGAGAGACATACAAAGCTCACATCCACCCTATATTACTGGAAGAGACACACAGACCTCACATCCAGCCTATATTACTGGGAGAGATACTCCTTCAAGAGAAAATGAAGGTTACAGACTGAAACTTAGTACAATTCTATCATCTAAAGGTAACTAATACCAATTGTAAAAATCTTTAAGTCCATAACATCTAAATTCCAATGAGTCATTTATCAAATCCTCAGAATTGCCCCTTTTTTCTTCTAAATACTACTTTTTCAGAACTACCAGTTCGGTTCAGCTGCAGCTTCGCGCTGGTGCCCCCCAACTTGAGTTTTCGCCTCCAGTAAGAATGAATGATTATAGATGTGCGCTCAGGGAACTGTCTAGATGCGAAATGTACTTTGTGCTAATTTTACCTTTCAGAACATCACGTGTTAGTAAAAAAGGACTGAACCTTTGAAGTGGAAGCTGCAAGATGCCCTTTTCTGCAGTTCTACCTTCCTTTAAAGTCTTCCTAAATCTGCAGTGTGTCTAAGCTCCCAAAGGATCGGGAATCAAAGGTAGTCTTGAATACCTGTTTAACTTAACTCCGCGCACATCACTGCTATCAATCAGAAACTGTGAATTAAAGAGGCGACAGCTCGGATGTCAGTCAGCATTTATCTAAAATAAGTAACCCCATTATAAACACAATCTTTACAAATCTGAGGTTTGAGGGTCTGCATATAAGTAAGGTGGGCCCCCAGGGGCCTCGGTCAGACGGTTGTAGCTAATAAGCAAGGAATTTTTTTTTTCATTTCTGTAATGTGGAGAACAAGTGTATTCCATCAAATGTAATGTATAATACCATTTTCTAAATTAAATGCAAGTAAAAAAAAAAAAAATAATGTAAAAAAAAAAAAATTTGGAGGCAAAGTAGCTCGAAATAATTGTGTAAAATCAAAGTTATTTTTAATTCCCAGCCGCAGCAGGACGACTCCGCAATATTCTGCTTGATATACGGCATATGTTAGGATTAACATTTTTGGAAAGATTAACATTAAAACGTGAGCAGAAAGATAAAAGTGTGGAAATGAAAATAATGGAGGCTGATTGTTATGCACATAAGTATTTCATCACGGGTAAAAGGGGAAATGCGTATCTCAATGCAGCCGCAGCTGCTCCCTACTGGTCCCTGTACAGACTAGTATCCCTCGCTGCACAACCTCTAGTGGCTCCTATCCATAGCTGCAGCACTAAAAACTCACAACCTGGACCTGTCTGCCTAAAAGGCCATCGAGTTGTTCCTCATAGCTACTGAGGAACCAGAGGGGAAATGCGTATCTCAATACAGCCGCAGCTGCACCCTACTGGTGTCTGTACAGACTAGTATTCCAAGCCCCTAGTGGCTCCTGCACCGGCTGGAATATCCATAGCTGCAGCACTAAAAGCCCACAACCTGGACCTGTCTGCCTAAAAGGCCATCGAGTTGTTCCTCATACCTACTGAGGAACCAGAGGGGAGGTTTTTACAACTATAAACCATGTTAGGAGAAGTGTGCAGAGATAGGCAGGGAACTCAGGTGAGGAGACATAAAAGAAGTGCACAAGTGGAAAAGGTGGAATGCTAATGCAAGCTAGGGTACACTGCTACAGACCTAACAGTTAACAATGGAAAGGTGTAGGTAAGGCTAGGTTCACATTTCCGTTGTTTTCAATCCATCAGGTCTGTCAGCAACGGATCCGTTGTTTTTTAGATGTCAACTGACACAACGGATGTGTTTTTCACAGAATTTCATTCAAAGAATCCTGTGAAAAAACGAATCCGTCGAGACCGTTAAATCCGCTGTGCGTCCGTTTTTTGACGGCTCCGTCATGATCTGTTAGTGTTTGGGATAGCCCAGTGGGTGTGCCAAACATGCTGGGCATGCTCAGTTGAGCATGACGGAATCCAGTGCTGGATTCCATCATAATACTGATTACGACAGAATCCAGCACCATAGACAAACACGGATTGCGACGGATTCCTGAGCGGTGCGTTAATTATGACGGCCCAAAAAAACGTTACATTCTGCGTTGTTTCCGCCCGGCGGTCAAGCCAAAAATGACTGACCGCGGCGGAGCGGATGCAACGCAAGGTCATCAGTCGCAATCCGTCACTCATACAAGTCTATGGGAAACAACGGCATCAGCCAAACGGATTCCGTTGTTTACCAGAGCCGCGGATTGTGACTGATAGAAAATGACGAAAATGTGAACCTAGCCTAAAGCAGGCTTTACACGCTACGACATCGCTAATGCAAAGTCGTTGGGGTCACGGAATTTGTGACGCACATCCGGCCGCATTAGCGATGCCGTTGCGTGTGACCCCTATGAGCGATTTTGCATCGTCGCAAAAACGTGCAAAATCGCTCATCGGTGACATGGGGGTCCATTCTCGAATATCGTTGGCGCTGCAGGTACGAAGTAGTTTGTCGCTCCTGCGGCAGCACACATCGCTCCGTGTGACGCCGCAGGAACGAGGAACCGCTCCTTACCTGCCGCCGGCCCCAATGCGGAAGGAAGGAGGTGGGCGGGATGTTACGTCCCGCTCATCTCTGCCCCTCCGCTTCTATTGTGCGGCCGCTCAGTGATGTCGCTCTGACGCCGCACGGACCGCCCCCTTAGAAAGGAGGCGGTTCGCTGGTCACAGCGACGTCGCAGGGAAGGTAAGTATGTGTGACGGGTCCGGCCGATGCTGTGCGACACGGGCAGCGATTTACCCGTGTCGCACAACCGATGGGGGCGGGAACGCACGCTAGCGATATCGGTACTGATATCGCAGTGTGTAAAGTAGCCTTAAGAAAAATTATAGAGCACAAAGCAAATACCAAACTGTTTTTTGTCTAACAGGCAAAATCCCTAGCAGCGGGGCTGGAGCGCCTTAGCAGAATACACATAGGAATATAGCCAGCAGAGAAGGCTAGTATCAGGAGAATATAAATAGCCCCACCCAGAATGTGATAGGACAGAGAAAATGAGTGAGGACTCCAATAACCACAAACAAAAAGGAGACAAAAGGTAAGAGACCATCAGTATTTGGACAAGAAATGACCAGGCTGTGACCCAGGAGGAAAGGAAACTGACTACGCAGCACAAGATCATCAGATTGAGTCTCAAACCCCAAGCATCACACTGATATTATTACCACTATATATATATATATATATATATATACATATATATATATGAACACACCACAAATAAAAATAAAGAATGGGGAAAAAAAAGCATATGCAGTATTGTCGCGGACAACAAATCTGATCTGTGAAGATGATAAATTGTTTAACCCCCTAGAGCAAGCACCGTAAAGAAAAAAAACCAATTGAGCTGTCAAATTCAGTTTTCTGCTCCAGCACATCCCAATAAAAATGCAATAAATAATATACAAATGCACTAGTGATATGCACTACAAAGTGGCACCATTAACCTCTTATTACTTAGTCGATTTTATAAAGTAAATAGCGATTTATTTATTAAGTGATTCAATAAACAAAAATTAAAATGATGGGCATGACATCAGCAGGGAAGTGAAGACAAAGGACAATTGTTCCACAACAGGTCAGTATAATTGCAAAATCTACTATCAGAATATTATATGAAGCACACATGCACAAAGTACACACAGTATAATAAAAAATGGAATCCCTCAATGTATTCAGCAAGATAAACTAGGGGTCAAAAAGGCCACATGTAAAAGTAAAAATCCAAAAGGCAGGGAGTGCGAGCAGAAACCCCCTTTAATACAGTAAATAGAAGGCAAATAAAAAATAATAATAAGATAGTGAAGACCAGTGTAAGTGATCCAGCATATAGTGCACAAAGGAGTATAGGTACGAGCACAAAATGCCTAAATGAAAAAGCTGAAAGAGGGATCACAAGTGCATGATCATGGAAATAGTAGGATAATCAAAGTGAATGCATAAATTACCTGGGGGGACAAGTGTCCTGTCTGGAAGGCTCCTACGCGCGTTTCGACGTGCAGTCTTTTTCCAGGGAGAAAGTAACAACTTACTTTCTCCCTGGAAAAAGACTGCACGTCGAAACGAGGGACGTTTCGACGTGCAGAGGGATTCCATTTTTTTATTATACTGTGTGTAATTTGTGCATGTGTGCTTCATATAATATTCTGATAGTAGATTTTGCAATTATACTGACCTGTTGTGGAACAATTGTCCTTTGTCTTCACTTCCCTGCTGATGTCATGCCCATCATTTTAATTTTTGTTTATTGAATCACTTAATAAATAAATCGCTATTTACTTTATTTCGGTTGCGCAATTCCTTATATGCTGTCTATTGATTAGCGCTGACGCAGGGTCTTATACTTTATTGGGCATTTTGCCCTCTGTTTGACCTTTGTCTTCTGCAATTTTTTGATTTATTAGTCGATTTTATGTTGTTACACTATTGTTTTGTCCATGCTTTCTTCCAATACAAAAAACTGTTTCATTTACCCATCAACATAGCCGTATTTTTTTTTTTTTTTTTTTTTACAGAGTTGCAGCAACAAGAAATACAATGCACACAGTTCAACAGTGTTTTAAAAATGCCCAGTGCACATGAATTTCATTAGATTGTATCCCCTATGCTTGAATTGTTAAATGCAAAAAAAGCACGACGGAAAAAAAAACCAAACTAAAAACGCAGTGTTTACGCTGTATGGAAACATGGCCTGAAGGTTTTTCATCAAGATTGATCTCCAAAGAGTGAAAGTTCGGGCAAGCGGTAGTGTGCCCCCCCAACGTCAGCAGCCGGGCTGCTCAGATCCGGATCCGCGGTGGCTCGAGGGGCGCACCGGACCCGGGGGTCATGCGGCCATTCAAATAAAGGGGGAATATTTACAGGGGTGTTGTATAGTTAAAGTTCGTGACGCCACCAGTGGTGTGTGGTAAGGTGAAGTACCACCGCTGCCATTGGGGAGTACACAGGCTGATGACGGGGGCAGCCAGATGTTGCGACCCTCCATGGGTAGGGGGGATGCCCCGGGACTCGGTGATGGAGTAGGGAAGTGCCGTTGGGGTGAAAGGGTTAATCGCGTACTCACTACGTCCACAAAGCTGACACCGACAACTTGGTCAACAAAAGTTCTGGACACCGCTGCCGCCAAGAGGAGCTAGTTTGGGTCCCGTTCTCACTGGTGTTGCCTGATGATCTGTGACCTTTTGCTTGGCACTGAGTTCTCTTGCTAGTTGGCCCCTATAGTGTAAAACTAGTTGGGTCCCACTCCCCAGTGTGGCTAAGTGTGGGAGCTTGCTCTCAGGGATCACGCTTGGGATTTTCTGGACCGTTTTTGTGGAAAGTCCTATCCCCCTCGTTGCGCTAGTACCGCAATTTTTGAGCTGGTGGAGAGCGGATCTTGAAGGCTCCGTTCTTGTCGGGTAAATGGTCAGGTTGCCTGAAGCTACTCCCTGAACCCAGTCGTGCCCTGGTCCCAGCCCGGTTATGGTACAAGGCCGCCGGATGTCCTCCTCGACAGTTCCGTGCCCCTTGTCACGATCCCCTGCGACCAGGGGTCCAGCTCCTACCAGGCCCAGACCACCATCTGCCACCTAGTTACTTCCAAGGAGCCCGCCTCCTGACCTCCTCTCTCCTTCACTTCCTACTCTTCACTCACCTACTCCTGACCTCCCCTTACCAACCCCCCAAGTGAGCAACCCTATTCCACTCAGGCCGTCCCACTGGTGTGTCTGGTGGGTGTGGTGCAGAGTGTTCCTAGGATTTTGATTGGCTGGTATTGGCAACACCATACGTTGGGGACCCGTAACCAAGGAGGAGGTGGATATTGCACGGGAGGGCAGATTGCACAATACCCTGTGTGACGTATCAACCGGCTGTATTACAAAGGGCCGGTATGTTTTGCAGAAGCATGGGTGCTCTGCAATGTGAAATTGGCTGGGACCTGTGGTTCCACAGGATTGCATTACATGCAGAGCCATGGAAGGGTGTGTGATGCTGATTACACACTCCCTGCCACCTGTGGGTGTGGCTCCAGGGGTTAAAGCAATCCTATCTCTGAACCTAGGTGGAGTGTGTCTAGGGCAGTCTAGATAAAGACTAGCTTCAGACTTCCAGTGTGTGGACTGGAAACAAGTGAGAGCAGAGCCGGGAGCTCTGGGCGTATCAGCCTGTGTGGAGGCTGAACACAAGGCTCTGAAATGGAGTCTGAGGTGAGTGCAGCCAGGCCAGGGCTATAGGGCCGAATCTCTCCAGGAGGAGAGACAGACAGGGGTCTGCAGAGGGCCCTGGGTGCTGGAAGGAACCTTGGCTAGAGTTGTACGCTGGCAGGAGCCAGAGAGAGGGGAAGTTGCTAAAACTTCCACTATGAACTTATTGTTTATGTTTGAGGGCAGTTTATGCTGAGTGTTTTTAAATAAACTGCCGGAATTTCTATGAAGAGACTGTGTACGTGTGTTGCTGAAGCTACCTCACACCGCTGCAAGCGAGTGGAACCCCCACGTTGCAGGGCGCAACGTTACATATGGTGTCTCGAATGCGGGCATGCGGTCTGGTTGCTAGGGGCAACGGCCTAGGATGTATTGCTGTGGATCGGCGGGTCCACGAAAATCGTGTCGGCGCACTCAAGCAGCTGGCGGTGGATTGGCGGGTCCACGAAGATTTTGTCTGTGAACTCAAGCAGCTGGCGGTGAATAAGCGGGTCTGCAGGGTTCTGTGCTGCAGTGGCGAGAGACCAGTGACTGGAGGCCAGCCGGAATTGCGAGGCCCTGCTTGGTGAGCAGTGATACACCACAGGCTGGTGGTCCTGGTTGTACGGGCGGTACAACCCGGAAAGGTTGGTGGTTCTCTAACCCCCCCTCCCCCTGTCTTTGACCACCGGGTATTACCCATTGGAGCGCCCCTCCTGTGCCTCTTTTTCATTACAGCATGGAGGAGCTCCTGAACCAGCTGCTGCAGAGCCAGCAGCACCAACAGCATGTGCCAGGAGGTCCAGTGACAGCAGTGGGGGCTGAAAGCCAAAAAGAGGGAATGGTCCCTGCGGACGTTGTGGAGGAGCTGTACCAGTTCCTGGTCCGGGGACAGCAGGAGCTGTCAGTGTGTGGCGATGTCGCAGCCATGGACTAGTTTGAGCATTCACTTCGGGGCCCAGTATGGACACTAGGTGCCCAGGGAGATAAGGGTGAACGGTGTGAACTGGGGGCTAAGGACATTGCATGGAAACCCCAAAAGGGGGCGGTGGCCCGAAAAGGGGTGGTTGCCCAAAAGGGGGCGGTGGCCCAAAAAGGGGCGGTTGCCCAAAAGGGGGCGGTGGTCCAAAAAGGGGTGGTTGCCCAAAAGGGGGTGGTGGCCCAAAAGGGGGCGGAGTCCCAAAAAGGGGCGGTGGCCCAAAAGGGGGCGGTATCCCAAAAAGCGGTGGTGACCCACCAGGGGGTGGAGCATTCACAAGCCGAACAGGTGGACTATAGCAAGGGGCAATGGGGTTCGCCTTACCTATGTCCTACCTGCGGTATAGGCTATCCATCCGATGTGAGGCCACAGAAGTGCTCCGTGGACTTGAATGGGCTACGTGTGTCTGGTCTGTTAGACCCGGGGAGCTGGAAACCTTAGTGAGACCCATGCCCAATCTCCATTTTATGGATGGTAGGACAATAGAAGGAAGCTGTGTGCATGGGACCACTAAAGAATATCCTCTGGCCAGAGTGATGATTCAGACGCCCGACCGTATGGGGCGCCCAGATGTGGTTGTGGTTCGGGATTTTATCTATCCCGTTATCATAGGACAGGACTTTGAGTTGTTTAAGGACTTATGGAAGACAGAGGCCGGGACCGATTACACCGGAATGAGTCGGCCGCCGCCTAGGACAGCCGGTTTACCGTATGAGGTTAAAAGGGGTCCTTTTTCTGCAGTTATGTGTGGTAAGGAGGAGATAGCACCTCCTCCAATTGACTGTCCTAAGTTAGGGGTGACCAAAGAAAATGATGGACGGACCCAAGTTAGTGACGTGACGTCTCCAAAGGGAAGTGACAGTCTGACCACTAAAACCCAAGTAGTTTCAGGGGAGGAGACTGACACCTGGTTAAGCGGGGACATGTTACTCCAGGACACCAGGGGGAGTGATGATGACTCCAGTAAAGACACTGACTCTAGAAAGGGGACAAACTAGTGCAGTGAGGTGCAGATGAGCGAGAAGGGTAAAACATCCTCTCGACGCCGAAGACGTAATAAGCGCCGAGAGGGGGCACAGTGTATGCCGTCTGAGGATGCAGAGAAAGTGACATGCCTGGGTAATGACGACATGGTGCCAGTAACAACTGCTACGGTAGAGTCAGATGGTGATATCCTACAGAAGAAAGAGGAATCAGAGACGGAACTGACACATTGTAACGACAGAAATCAGCAGGGTGAAAACGCAGAAAATGAGCCAACCAAGGACGTAATGGTGGTGGTCCCTATGATTTCCCCGGGTGAAGCTGATAGTCTGTCAAGCGAGAGCGGTATAGGAAATGGAATCCTGGAGAGTGAGGGGGGAGGAATAATCCTCAACAGTCATGGTGAGCAGACTGGTGAACTACCTGGTGCTGGGGTGGATGACAGCGAATTCAGCCCCAAGTCTCTAAAAGGAACGGAGTGCCATGTTGAAGAGTGTGACACCCAGGCTGAGGGTGACACGGCAGAGACCCCAGAGGAAGTTGAAGGTAATGCAGTGAAAACCCAAGAAACAGCTGGCGCTGAAGTGAAGAGAGCCTCTGAGGAGGTGAAGTCTGGACCAGAGTTCTCATCCCGGACTGAGAGCCTGCCTGACCTGCTTGGCAACACCAAGATGGAGGATATAGAGAAGGTCGTGGGTAAGAAGAGTAAAAAACCCAAAGGTTCTGAAGCTGAGGCGGGTACACTGGCAAGCGGTGACGTGCTGCCAGAGAAACCGATAAATCAGGACAACAATGGTCCGTGCGATGAAGCCGTGGAGAAGGAGCCGACCCCAGAGTTGAAGGCTGAATTCTCTCCCGCTTCTGAGCAAGCTGACGAGCCACCTATCTGTGAGGCGGTTGAAGGTGAGGCAGCTGAGACTCAAGAGAGGGGTGACTATGACAAAGTTGCACCCCATGGAAAGGCCGGAGGTGTAGAGGTGGAAGAAGCCTCGGAAATAGTGTGTCGTAGACCAGAGAGGTCCTCAAGTGAAGACTCATTCAAGAGGATGAGCAAAGACCATCTGCAACAAGAGATACTGCTTAGGCAGGCTACTGAGAGTCGAGTAAGGGAGCTGGAGAAAGAAGTGGCTGAGCTCCGAAGTCGCTTGGCAGAGTACCAGTCCAGGTCCCAGGTAGCCTTGGAACAGATGGAGCAGCGAGTGTCGATCCTGACCAAACTTGTTGAAGCAGGGGAGGCCCAAAGAGCTGACTCTGGAAGCTAAACTGGACAAGCATGTGGAAGCGGCAGGGATGAATGAGACTTCTGTAGTCAAGTGCATGGTGGATATACCTGTGGACTTAAGAGACGCGTGTGCCACCGAGGGCATGCATGACGAATTTAAGAGAGCTGTGGAAGCGTGTGAGGTCTACTGTATCCCAGAGGCTGAACAGTTAGTGATATTGTCCACCAGTGAAATTACTGGGCAGCGGGTGGCTATTCTAAAGGACATGCACTTCAGATGTGTTCGTATGAAGTGGAAGGTCCAACTGCAAAATGAAGAAGCCACTAGACAGCTTGAGTATAAAAGGAAAGCGCAGAGTTTGGCGGAAGATATCGTCCAAGTACCCTGGGCTCTGGTGGGGAGAGTCATTGGAAGATCCGGACGAGTCATGCAAGACATGGTGAATAAGTCGGGATTAGTGCGGTTAAGAATCCCTGCTGCTAATGAGAGCAGGATACCCAGGGAAGCTGGTATGGTTCCGTTCGTCTGTGTCGGGACTGTAGAGAGTCTTGGAAACATTCGAAGCCCTCTTGGATATCGGGTACACCATGTACATGACATGGAGCGGTTGAGGCAAGAAAACCTGAAAATTGAGGAGTAGCTTCGCCAACTGTGTGGGGGACAGCAGCCGTCTTCTCCCCGTTTTTCAGGGGACAGAAGTGGAAGATGGCGTGTCGGTCCAGTAGTTAAGACACACGATAAAAGGAATCGCCGACAGAGAAGTAACCTACGATGTACTGTAGATAGTAGCCGCTATGAGCTTAGAGTTCCCGACAGTCGCCCTGGGGGTACACGAGTAAGCCTAGGTTCAGACAAGACTGTAGGTTTGACTGAGGATGTGTCTCTCTACTCCGGTGACCCTGGGAGGGGGTCAGGGGGAGAACGGTCCGGAAAGGGGACGTCCTTTAACCCTAGGTTGACACGACAGGGTTTGGTGACAGTGTCGGGCGATGTCTCAGGGACTAGTGCTCTTGGGCACCTTGGACGGCCCTCTCGACTGGTGGGGCATGGCTGCGGGGATACCCTGTCTCGCGGCCCCAGGTCGTTGGCAAGTGTTCTCCCCTACGGGTTTGAACAGAGGGGAAGGGTATGTGACGTATCAACCGGCTGTATTACAAAGGGCCGGTATGTTTTGCAGAAGCATGGGTGCTCTGCAATGTGAAGTTGGCTGGGACCTGTGGTTCCACAGGATTGCATTACATGCAGAGCCATGGAAGGGTGTGTGATGCTGATTACACAGTCCCTGCCACCTGTGGGTGTGGCTCCAGGGGTTAAAGCAATCCTGTCTCTGAACCTGGGTGGAGTGTGTCTAGGGCAGTCTAGAGAGACTAGCTCCAGACGTCCAGTGTGTGTGGACTGGAAACAAGTGAGAGCAGGGCCAGGAGCTCTGGGTGTATCAGCCTGTGTGGAGGCTGAACACAAGGCTCTGATACTGAGTCTGAGGTGAGTGCGGCCAGGCCAGGGCTGTAGGGCCGAATCTCTCCAGGAGGAGAGACAGACAGGGGTCTGCAGAGGGCCCTGGGTGCTGGAAGGAACCTTGGCTAGAGTTGTACGCTGGCAGGAGCCAGAGAGTGGGGAAGTTGCTAAAACTTCCATTATGGACTTATTGTTTATGTTTGAGGGCAGTTTATGCTGAGTGTTTTTAAATAAACTGCCGGAATTTCTATGAGAGACTGTGTACGTGTGTTGCTGAAGCTACCTCACACCGCTGCAAGCGAGTGAAACCCCCACGTTGCAGGGCGCAACGTTACACCTGTGACAACCTGATAGGCCTGGGCGTCACAGTAGCATGGGTACGCTGTTGGCTCCAATCCTTTAGCAGAAATAGCTTTGCTTCTGCACTACTATAGGAGCACATGGGGATTGAAGCTGCCTGGATCCAGCTTGTAAGCGCTGCACTCTTTACTGGGACACTGGCCACCACTTAAAGATTGCAGGAGAGGCAGGTAACCTAGGTAACGAAGAGTAAAATCTCGCTATTCTTGAGAATAAAGAGGATTTTTAATAACAAACAAATTGCAAAGTTGCTTATTTTTATAAACACTTCGCAATTTTACCTTGTTGAGACAACATGTAACTCAGAAGGAAGGATGACATTTACTACTGAAGTGCTGCTTTTAATATAAACTCAATATGTAATCATCCAGGAGGATTCCTGGGCTGTCTGTAAGACGGTATTCTATAGAATGAGATCTATAAAATGGCAATCACCGCATCATTCATGATCTCAGGTGACAGATTATGACAACCTGCTCTAGGGGAATGGCGGACGGTGAGGAGTGAATCCCTATTTTTTTCCTTTTGTGAGTAAGTGCATAGATCCTTTCTGTATATGATAAAGCTGAGGATGTGAGGATGGATACATGAATTGTACCTGATTGCTGAGTAAGTGAAAACCCATTTAATGCCGGAGACGCTGATTGGTCTTTGTCAGAACATTTGGTGACTTCTTCCATACTTGAAAAGACAACAATTCATGTGCCTATCTCTGCTCTCTATGGTCCGCACAATCAGTCGCTAATCACTCCAAGCTTTCATGTGGAGGCTACGTTATATACACTATATGGAGAAAAGTATTGGTCCCCATCATTGAATTCCGATGTCTCATTCACTACCATCGGCACAGGTGTATAACATCCGGTCCCCCGCCATGCTGCCATCTGCATTTATTCAAGAGCTCAGTGATACCAGCGCATCCTGTAATAGAAGTCACCAGGTAACAAGTACGTTCATGACATTTCTTTCTCCTGAATTTCCCCCATCACCTGTGAGTGATATTACTTGAGGAGTGGAAGGAACTGAAGTGGAGATCCCATAATGTTACAGATTGGGGGACGAGAGCTGAGGAGCAAACGGTAGAGAAGTCTTCACTATTCTGCTGACCCCATAACTGCAGAGTCCAGACCTCCTCTGTAACATCAGCACAAACACTGCGACTGCCGGAAGCTTCAAGGCCGAACAGCTTCAGCCGTACATCACCAAGCACAATGCTGAGCCGTACATCACCAAGCACAATGCCGAGCCGTACATCACCCAGCACAATGCCGAGCCGTACATCACCAAGCACAATGCCGAGCCATACATCACCCAGCACAATGCCGAACCGTACATCACCAAGCACAATGCCGAGCCATACATCACCCAGCACAATGCCGAACCGTACATCACCAAGCACAATGCCGAGCCATACATCACCAAGCACAATGCCGAGTCGTACATCACCAAGCACAATGCCGAGCCGTACATCACCCAGCACAATGCCGAGCCGTACATCACCCAGCACAATGCCGAGCTATACATCACCAAGCACAATGCCGAGCCATACATCACCCAGCACAATGCCGAGCCGTACATCACCCAGCACAATGCCGAGCCATACATCACCAAGCACAATGCCGAGCCATACATCACCCAGCACAATGCCGAGCCGTACATCACCCAGCACAATGCCGAGCCGTACATCACCCAGCACAATGCCGAGCCATACATCACCAAGCACAATGCCGAGCCATACATCACCCAGCACAATGCCGAGCCGTACATCACCAAGCACAATGCCGAGCCGTACATCACCAAGCACAATGTCAAGCCATACATCACCAAGCACAATGCCGAGCCGTACATCACCAAGCACAATGCCGAGCCGTACATCACCAAGCACAATGCTGAGCCGTACATCACCAAGCACAATGCCGAGCCATACATCACCAAGCAGAATGCCGAGCCGTACATCACCCAGCACAATGCCGAGCCGTACATCACCAAGCACAATGCTGAGCCGTACATCACCAAGCACAATGCCGAGCCAATCCTACGGGTTGAACTAGATGGACTTAGAGTCTCCCTTCAACCTTAAACTATGAAACTATAAAATGCTGAGCCGTACATCACCAAGCACAATGCCGAGCCGTACATCACCAAGCACAATGCCGAGCCATACATAACCAAGCACAATGCCGAGCCGTACATCACCAAGCACAATGCTGAGCCGTACATCACCAAGCACAATGCCGAGCCGTACATCACCCAGCACAATGCCGAGCCGTACATCACCAAGCACAATGCCGAGCCGTACATCACCAAGCACAATGTCGAGCCATACATCACCAAGCACAATGCCGAGCCGTAGATCACCAAGCACAATGCCGAGCTGCACATCACCAAGCACAATGCTGAGCCGTACATCACCAAGCACAATGCCGAGCCGTACATCACCAAGCACAATGCCGAGCCGTACATCACCAAGCACAATGCCGAGCTATACATCACCAAGCACAATGCTGAGCCGCACATCACCAAGCACAATGCTGAGCCATACATCATCAAACACAATGCCGAGCTATACATCACCAAGCACAATGCTGAGCCGCACATCACCAAGCACAATGCTGAGCCATACATCACCAAGCACAATGCCGAACTGTACATCACCAAGCACAATGCTGAGCTATACATTACCAAGCACAATGCCGAGCCGTACATCACCAAGCACAATGCCGAGCCATACATCACCAAGCACAATGCCGAGCCGTACATCACCAAGCACAATGCCGAGCCGCACATCACCAAGCACAATGCCGAGCCGCACATCATCAAGCACAATGCCGAGCCGTACATCGCCAAGAACAATGCCGAGCCGTACATCACCAAGCACAATGTTGAGCCGTTCATCACCAAGCACAATGCTGAGCCGTACATCACCAAGCACAATGCCGAGCCGTACATCACCAAGCACAATGCCGAGCCGTACATCACCAAGCACAATGCAGAGCCGTACATCACCAAGCACAATGCCGAGCCGTACATCACCAAGCACAATGCCGAGCGTACATCACCAAGCACAATGTTGAGCCGTACATCACCAAGCACAATGCCGAGCCGTACATCACCAAGCATAATGCTGAGCCATACATTACCAAGCACAATGCTGAACCATACATCACCAAGCACAATGCTGAGCCGTACATCACCAAGCACAATGCCAAGCCGTACATCACCAAGCACAGTACCGAGCATCAGATGGACCGGTGTAAAGCCACCACCACTGGACTCTGAAGGAAATATATTCTGAGCAGTGATGGATCGCATTTCTCTATCTGCGCCTGATGGAGGAGTCTGAGTTTTACATCCTGCCTGCATTGTGCCCACTGTACAGACAGTGGAAGAAGATAATGCCCTGGGCTGTTATCAGGGGGCGGCCCAGGCACCTTAGTTTCAGTAATGGGAAATCTTAATCTTCAGCATAAGACATTGTTAATAATTGTAGTTTCAGCTTTGGGGGAACAGTTTGGGCAACAGTCTTTTCTGTTCCCCCTGACTGTGCTCAGTGCACAAGGTCCATAAAGACATAGAGGGGGAGAACATGACAGCCGTACAGAGCCATGACCCCATCCTATAATGGAGATTGTGAGACCCAACCTCCCCCTAACATTAGTCTCAAAAGCTCTTCTGAATGAGGAGACAAAAATTCCCACAAACGCCACCAAAATTTGGTAGAAATCCTTCCCAGAAGAGTGGGACCCATTGTATCTGCAGAGGACGACTCCATATTAATGTCTATGGATGTGCAATGGGAGGTCAGAAAAGCTCGTGGAGGTCGAATGTGGAGGTGTCCCAATACTCTGTAGTGTATACATGAGAAACCCAAAAGATTCCAGATCAATATTCTTGGGCACAATAACTTTCATATGTTGTTACAGATAATTGGAAAAAAAAGGAGCGATGTCCCAGGAACCTGGAACATGTCTTTTTTTCCCATTCCTCCAGTCTCTTGTTTGGGATGTGTGATGAGTGCTGCGGGCTATACCGAGCTTGCACCACAGTTGTGCCTGGATTTGCACAATCTGATCAGGTGAGCACTTTCTCATCCGGCTCCCTCATGTCGGTCTACCCTGGGTTCACATCCGGCTCCCTTACATCAGTCTATGCTGAGTTCTCATCCAGCTCCCTCATGTCGGTCTACGCTGGGTTCACATCCGGCTCCCTTACATCGGTCTATGCTGAGTTCTCATCCGGCTCCCTCATGTCTGTCTACGCTGGGTTCACATCCGGCTCCCTCTTGTCGGTCTACGCTGGGTTCACATCCGGCTCCCTCATGTCGGTCTACGCTGGGTTCACATCCGGCTCCCTCATGTCGGTCTACCCTGGGTTCACATCCGGCTCCCTTACATCGGTCTATGCTGGGTTCTCATCCAGCTCCCTCATGTCGGTCTACGCTGGGTTCACATCCGGCTCCCTCATGTCGGTCTACGCTGGGTTCACATCCGGCTCCTTCATGTCGGTCTATGCTGGGTTCACATCTGGCTCCCTCATGTCGGTCTACGCTGGGTTCACATCCGGCTCCCTCATGTCGGTCTATGCTGGGTTCACATCCGGCTCCCTCATGTCGGCCTACGCTGGATTCACATCCGGCTCCTTCATGTCGGTCTACGCTGGGTTCACATCCGGCTCCCTCTTGTCGGTCTACGCTGGGTTCACATCCGGCTCCCTCATGTCGGTCTACGCTGGGTTCACATCCGGCTCCCTCATGTCGGTCTACCCTGGGTTCACATCCGGCTCCCTTACATCAGTCTATGTTGAGTTCTCATCCAGCTCCCTCATGTCTGTCTACGCTGGGTTCACATCCGGCTCCCTCTTGTCGGTCTACGCTGGGTTCACATCCGGCTCCCTCATGTCGGTCTATGCTGGGTTCTCATCCAGCTCCCTCATGTCGGTCTACGCTGGGTTCACATCCGGCTCCCTCATGTCGGTCTACCCTGGGTTCACATCCGGCTCCCTTACATCAGTCTATGTTGAGTTCTCATCCAGCTCCCTCATGTCTGTCTACGCTGGGTTCACATCCGGCTCCCTCTTGTCGGTCTACGCTGGGTTCACATCCGGCTCCCTCATGTCGGTCTATGCTGGGTTCTCATCCAGCTCCCTCATGTCGGTCTACGCTGGGTTCACATCCGGCTCCTTCATGTCGGTCTACGCTGGGTTCACATCCGGCTCCCTATTGTCGGTCTACGCTGGGTTCACATCCGGCACCCTCTTGTCGGTCTACGCTGGGTTCACATCCGGCTCCCTCATGTCGGTCTATGCTGGGTTCACATCCGGCTCCCTCATGTCGGCCTACGCTGGGTTCACATCCGGCTCCTTCATGTCTGTCTATGCTGGGTTCACATCCGGCTCCCTCATGTCGATCTACGCTGGGTTCACATCCGGCTCCCTCATGTCGGTCTACGCTGGGTTCACATCCGGCTCCCTCATGTCGATCTACGCTGGGTTCACATCCGGCTCCCTCATGTCGGTCTATGCTGGATTCACATCCGGCTCCCTCATGTCTGTGTACGCTGGGTTCACATCCGGCTCCCTCATGTCTGTCTATGCTGGGTTCACATCCGGCTCTCTCATGTCGGTCTACGCTGGGTTCACATCCGGTTCCCTCATGTCTGTCTACGCTGGGTTCACATCCGGCTCCCTCATGTCGGTCTACGCTGGGTTCACATCCGGCTCCCTCATGTCGGTCTACGCTGGGTTCACATCCGGCTCCCTCATGTCGGTCTACGCTGGGTTCACATCCGGCTCCCTCATGTCGGTCTACGCTGGGTTCACATCCGTCTCCCTCATGTCGATCTACGCTGGGTTCATATCCCCGGCTCCCTCATGTCGGTCTATGCTGGATTCACATCCGGCTCCCTCATGTCTGTGTACGCTGGGTTCACATCCGGCTCCCTCATGTCTGTCTATGCTGGGTTCACATCCGGCTCTCTCATGTCGGTCTACGCTGGGTTCACATCCGGTTCCCTCATGTCTGTCTATGCTGGGTTCACATCCGGCTCCCTCATGTCGGTCTACGCTGGGTTCACATCCGGCTCCCTCATGTCGGTCTACGCTGGGTTCATATCCCCGGCTCCCTCATGTCGGTCTACGCTGGGTTCAAATCCGGCTCCCTCATGTCGGCCTATGCTGGGTTCACATCCGGCTCCCTCATGTCGGTCTACGCTGGGTTCACATCCGGCTCCCTCATGTCGGTCTACGCTGGGTTCACATCCGGCTCCCTCATGTCGGTCTACGCTGGGTTCACATCCGGCTCCCTCATGTCGGTCTACGCTGGGTTCACATCCGGTTCCCTCATGTCTGTCTATGCTGGGTTCACATCCGGCTCCCTCATGTCTGTCTATGCTGGGTTCACATCCGGCTCCCTCATGTCGGTCTATGCTGGGTTCACATCCGGCTCCCTCATGTCGGTCTACGCTGGGTTCACATCCGGTTCCCTCATGTCTGTCTATGCTGGGTTCACATCCGGCTCCCTCATGTCTGTCTATGCTGGGTTCACATCCGGCTCCCTCATGTCTGTCTATGCTGGGTTCACATCCGGCTCCCTCATGTCGGTCTACGTTGGGTTCACATCCGGCTCCCTCATGTCTGTCTATGCTGGGTTCACATCCGGCTCCCTCATGTCGGTCTACGTTGGGTTCACATCCGGCTCCCTCATGTCAGTCTACGCTGGGTTCACATCCGGCTCCCTCATGTCGGTCTATGCTGGGTTCACATCCGGCTCCCTCATGTCGGTCTACGCTGGGTTCACATCCGGCTCCCTCATGTCGGTCTACGCTGGGTTCACATCCGGCTCCCTCATGTCGGTCTACGCTGGGTTCACATCCGGCTCCCTCATGTCGGTCTACGCTGGGTTCACATCCGGCTCCCTCATGTCGGTCTACGCTGGGTTCACATCCGGCTCCCTCATGTCGGTCTATGCTGGGTTCACATCCGGCTCCCTCATGTCGGTCTACGCTGGGTTCACATCCGGCTCCCTCATGTCGGTCTATGCTGGGTTCACATCCGGCTCCCTCATGTCGGTCTACGCTGGGTTCACATCCGGCTCCCTCATGTCGGTCTACGCTGGGTTCACATCCGGCTCCCTCATGTCGGTCTACGCTGGGTTCACATCCGGCTCCCTCATGTCGGTCTACGCTGGGTTCACATCCAGCTCCCTCATGTCGGTCTACGCTGGGTTCACATCCAGCTCCCTCATGTCGGTCTACGCTGGGTTCACATCCGGCTCCCTCATGTCGGTCTATGCTGGGTTCACATCCGGCTCCCTCATGTCGGTCTACGCTGGGTTCACATCCGGCTCCCTCATGTCGGTCTATGCTGGGTTCACATCCGGCTCCCTCATGTCGGTCTACGCTGGGTTCACATCTGGCTCCCTCATGTCGGTCTACGCTGGGTGCACATCCGGCTCCCTCATGTCGGTCTATGCTGGGTTCACATCCGGCTCCCTCATGTCGGTCTACGCTGGGTTCACATCCGGCTCCCTCATGTCGGTCTATGCTGGGTTCACATCCGGCTCCCTCATGTCGGTCTACGCTGGGTTCACATCCGGCTCCCTCATGTCGGTCTACGCTGGGTTCACACAAGGAAAGTGCCTCTGTTTTCTTTTCTCTCCCCAACATAATTATTGAAGGACTGCTAAACATAAAGCCCCCATATTGTAAACTCACTTTATGAGCCTTTACCTCTATGGCTGCTTATGACTCTACATCCATAGATATTGATATGGAGTTGGTCCCTCCATAGATATGTGCTCTGACTTGTGGGAAGTTTTTCTACAATATTTTGGAGGGGGGCTGAGAGAATCTTTGCACATTCATCCAGAAGATTTGTGATATCAGAAACTGTGTTTCTGATTTCTTGGGAAGTCTTTCGGCTGGGTCCTTAATTTACAAGTAATCCTTAGTGGTGAGTAGAGATGAGCGAATAGCTAACTATTCGTACTCGCTATACTCGTAATGAGCACTATCTAATACTCGCGTATTCATTCAGATGCAAGTCAATGGGGGAAAACTTGCAAAATAATGAGTAACCCGAATGTTGTACTATTCGTGCGAGTAGCAAATAGTGTAGAATTTGGGTTACTCGTTACATTGCGAGTTTTTCCCCATTGACTTGCATTGCACATGCTATTCGGAAAAAATACGCGAGTATTAGACAGTGCTCGTTATGAGTATAGCGAGTACGAATAGTTAGGTACTCGCTCTACTCTAGTGGTGAGTAAGCACTATCATGCTCGGGTGCTCATAACAAGCAGTTGGATGCTCGGATGGGCACGACTCGAGGACCAGAGTATAATGGAAATCAATGGGGAACTTGAGGAGTGTGGTAAAAACCACAGAAATAAACAAACAAAGGCTGTTACTCAGCATGCACACGCAGAGGTATAAAAGAATAACACATTAGGAGGAAAACAAGAGCAGGACGGAAGCAACAAGACAACAGGGGTAAACTCTACAACCGCTCCAAGCAAAAACAACACTTTCACCAGAAAGTCTGGGACACCAAAGTTCAAAGGCCAAACAGATTAACATATAGCTGGCATGGGTAGAAGATTTCATCCAGCATAAAAAAGAGGGGAGCAGATGTGATTGGCTTCCCCACCACATGTGATCACAGGAGCTTAACAAGCAGAATAGCATAGATTAAAGAGGCTGTTCCCTGTTTTTACATTGATGGCCTATCCCTGGGATAGGTCATCAATGTCAGATTGGCCGGGGTCTCACAATGCGCATCCCAGTTGATCAGCTGTTCTCGGTGCCAGTGGAGACAGCCGGAAATGTTCTGTCTTCTGATAGTGGCCATGGTGGGGTACTGCACATTCGCTTCCTATTGATCTGAATAGGAGGCAGATGTGCAGTACCCAGCTGCAGCCTCTGGAACAGAGCATTTCCGGTTGCCTCTGCCGGCACCGGGAACAGCTGATCGACGGGGGTGCAGGGCGTCAGACCCCGGATGATCTGACATTGATGACCTATCCAAAGGATAGGCTATCACTGTAAAACTAGTGGTCAACCCTTTAACTCTTGCTGAACTGCCTATGAATTAGCAAACAGCAGGTTGACGCCTGAGTCTGCCTCTGTTGATCCCAGACTCCAGAGAAACCATTGGATGGAGTATCAGAATCTACAATGTGAATAGTCTGCCATGACAGTTGGCGGTTTGTGCAAAACTTCGTGTGATAAAATGCTTGAGTTTCCCATTGGCTTCCATTATACTCGGGTACTTATGAGTACCAAGCACCCGAGCATGGTACTGTTCGCTCATCACTAGTTATCATTAATAGGGATGATCCAATACCTCAAATATTCGACTTTGCGAATATTTGCCGAATAGGTCGCCACTATTTGACTATTTGCGAATATTCGATGCGCAATGTAAGTTTATGGGAAACCCGAATAACAACTATTCGCAACTATTCGGGCTTCCCATAGACTTACATTGCGCATCGTCGGATATTCGCGAAGCCGAATATTTGAGGTATTCGATCATCCCTAATCATTAACCCAAAAGGGAGGCAGCAACACATGAGTGCATGATCAGACTACAAAAGGGTTTGTTTGCAGTCTATCGGGAGGGAAACACACACTGTATTGGCCTTTTATTATTAGAGCCACCTGCACTTTTCACAATTAAAAACTGATGGGTAGAGAAATGATACCTATGACCCTGCAGGATAAAAGCAAGTGATCAGTATCTGTGTGAAGCCACCAAGGCAAGGTCTAGGCGGATTCCAGAGGAGCGTCGTCACCGGTGTGAGCCAGGGTTAGTATTTCCTAGGCCTCTTATCCACTTGCATTAAAAGAATTACAGCGATACTCGGCTACAAATGTGAGTCGAGTGTCCTGCATACGGTGTTTGTTTTTTCCTCACATAGCATCCGTATGACATGCGAGCGTCATGCGAGTGCTATGTGAGTGTTTATGCACGCAGCGTAGGACTGGCTACCGGAGGAATCTCCAGTAATACCAGGCCTGGCCGCGGTTACCTGCACTGAACTCTGGAGCGGTCACCTGAGCTCCGGAGATCAGGCCGGTCTGTCTACAGCTGTAATGAATTGAACAGCAATCGCCGGGGAATCAATCACTCAGCGCTCGCGGTTCAGTCCAGGCTGCACTCTGGAGCTCAGGTGACAGCTCCGGAGTTCAGTGCATGTAACCGCGGCCAGGACTGGTATTACTGGAGATTCCTCTGGTAGCCAGTCCGACGCTGTATGCAAGTGTCAAGGATCCGTGTGCCATCTGTATGACATGCGCATGCCACCCATATTCTGATTTTTTTCTCGCTCCCATAGGCTTGCATGGGGGTGCGAGAGCTGAGACTCGGTGCAAATCGCAGCATGCTGCGATTTCACCGAGAGCACGAGTCGTATCGTATAAAATTAAGCTAGTGGACAATGCCTCATAGCTTAACATTGGTGCGAGTGCGATCCGATTTTTTATCGGATCGCACTCGCACATGGAAATTGTAAGTGGAGAAGAGCCCATAAACTAATAATCTTGGGGGAGGTTTCAATATGGAGAGTATAGTAAAAATAATGTGATGGAATTACCAGAAGGGGATGAGGAAAGGGTCAGAGAAGAATATAAAGAATCGTTTTGATAGAAAAGCATCAGAGAAGGAAGTGAAGAATAGTACTTTGTAGAATCGCTACAAACACAACGGAAGTAATCTCTTTAATCAAAACTTTTTCTGCTTCTAGACGGCAAAAACGGACAGGAGAAGCCTGAAAATTGAGGATCGCTTTACAATCATTAGACCCAAGAGACAGAGATGAGCAATGCTGTGAAGAATATCCGCAGCAGAGCACAGTGCTGGCGCCGCCGCTCATTTCCCATTAATTCACATGTTGTACAATGCACAATACAAATATCACACTGATTTATTCTCTGCAGGATATTTCTCTGGCCAAGTCTCATGATCGTCGCTGCGTGACCCACAACATCACCTGCGAAATCTGCGCGTTTCATTACTTAGCCTTTCAATGCCATTTTTATAGAAGCTCCAGTGACAATACTGTGCCAGCGCATGTGAAGGCAATGTGCCTTATTGAAGGCTTATTAAATAATACCGTATTGATGTCATAAACGCAGCGCTGGTCAGATCAGGATCACGTCCAGCTGTGCCCGGTATACGAGATATCTAATTCAGAGTGGATAAAACAAGCACGGCATTATTTATATCATGGAACGGTGGAATTTCTTTCTTGGTCACCCACCTGCAACTACAGACGGGAGAGAGAAAAAAGAGGAACGCAACGAAATCTCCACTTACTGCACAAAGTCACCGCCCGGCCAGCAGCTGAAACGCACGACTATCGGGAATCACACCGAGGCGTAGCTCATACACCGCAGGAAAATCAAGCAAAACATTTAACAAATAGACAAAATTCTGTGTGTAGCATGAGCTGGTTCACACTGTGCACATTATACGTCATGAATCTGGCCCATTCATGAGCAAGGAGATTGCCTGAGGGGCCAGTTACACGGGGGTTAGGCTACTTTCACACTTGCGTTGGACGGCTTCCGTTGCTATCCGCAGCCTTGAGGAATTACGGTAACCGTTGCAGGAAACCGTTATATTCCTCATAGACTTCTATTAGCTACGGATAGCAACGGATGGTCTTGCGTTGCATTCGCTGCACGACGCAGTGTCGTTATTTTGACGCTGCGTTGGGAGGAAGGAACGCCACATGTAACTTTTTTTTGAGCGGCGGAAACCTTTATTTTTCACTGCGCATGCTCTTTTTTTTTTTTTTTTTTTTAAATCACAGAAACTTTATTTTGTTTCTCAGTGGCCAAACGTTCAGCTGAGCGCCCGGCCGCCGGCATGTGAGAGCTCTCAGGTGAGCGCCCGGCCACCGGCTATTGAGAGCGCTCAGCTGAGCACCCGGCAGCCGGCTATTGAGAGCGCTCAGCTGAGCGCCCGGCAGCCGGCTATTGAGAGCGCTCAGCTGAGCGCCCGGCAGCCGGCTATTGAGAGCGCTCAGCTGAGCGCCCGGCAGCCGACTATTGAGAGCGCTCAGCTGAGCGCCCGGCCGCCGGCTATTGATAGCGCTCAGCTGAGCGCCCGGCCACCGGCTATTGAGAGCGCTCAGCTAAGCACCCGGCCGCTGGGTGATCAGCTGATCGTTCACAATAGTCTGCTGCCGGTAAAACTGTAAACAAGAAAAAAAAAATAATAAAAAAGCTTTCCGTTGTTTTGTACGATCCGTTGCATCCGTTGTGCCACTATATGCAACACATCCGTTGCATCCGTCACACAACGCAATGCAACGGATGCCGTTCAACGCAAGTGTGAAAGTAGCCTTACACTGACGTGGTGGCTTTGTTGGGCCCCATAGCTTAGATTTAAAAATAATTGGGCTGTATCAATATTTTCAATCTTTGCAATGAAGTGCAATTAATTAAATTGTAGTATATTACGACCATCTCTGACTGTACTTGTGCCAGAATTTACATCCATGGTGGTCCGAACCGTAGGATCTGCACTAACGGGCAGAATGGGAACTTTTACCCCTCTTACAATGGAGCAACAGTGTTCATGCCCGACCCCCGCTCTATGCATTCTCTATGATTGACACGTCAGCCCCAGAGATGAGTGGAGACCCTTCATGTCCCTGCAGCTGAGTAATAATATAATAAATATCATTTCTATAGCAGCAACACATTCTGCCGCAATCTGTAAGTCACAGGGTACTAGAAAATTAAAGCAAAAAGTGCAAACCAGAGGAATAAGGGAACCCGATTGTAAGGGCCTGCGATGTTCAGTAGTTGGTGTGCCAGGGGATCTGTCAGGGACACTGAAGAACTGTCAATCAGGATAGGTGTGTGAAGATTCAGCAGCAGCAGGGAGGAGGGGCACTGAGGTGCTGACAATCAGGATAGATGGGTGGAGATTCATCAGCAGGGAGGAGGGACACTGAGGTGCTGACAATCAGGATAGATGGGTGGATATTCATCAGCAGGGAGGAGGGACACTGAGGTGCTGACAATCAGGATAGATGGGTGGAGATTCATCAGCAGGGAGGAGGGGCACTGAGGTGCTGACAATCAGGATAGATGGGTGGATATTCATCAGCAGGGAGGAGGGACACTGAGGTGCTGACAATCAGGATAGATGGGTGGAGATTCATCAGCAGGGAGGAGGGACACTGAGGTGCTGACAATCAGGATAGGTGGGTGGATATTCATCAGCAGCAGGGAGGAGGGGCACTGAGGTGCTGACAATCAGGATAGGTGGGTGGATATTCATCAGCAGCAGGGAGGAGGGGCACTGAGGTGCTGACAATCAGGATAGGTGGGTGGATATTCATCAGCAGCAGGGAGGAGGGGCACTGAGGTGCTGACAATCAGGATAGGTGGGTGGATATTCATCAGCAGCAGGGAGGAGGGGCACTGAGGTGCTGACAATCAGGATAGGTGGGTGGATATTCATCAGCAGTGAGGAGTGACACTGAGGTGCTGACAATCAGGACAGATGGGTGGAGATTCATCAGCAGGGAGGAGGGACACTGAGGTGCTGACAATCAAAATAGGTGGGTGGAGATTCATCAGCAGGGAGGAGGGACACTGAGGTGCTGACAATCAGGATAGATGGGTGGAGATTCATCAGCAGCAGGGAGGAGGGACACTGAGGTGCTGACAATCAGGATAGATGGGTGGAGATTCATCAGCAGGGAGGAGGGGCACTGAGGTGCTGACAATCAGGACAGGAGGGCGGTTATTCATCAGCAGCAGGGAGGAGGGGCACTGAGGTGCTGACAATCAGGATAGATGGGTGGAGATTCATCAGCAGAGAGGAGGGACACTGAGGTGCTGGAAATCAGGATAGATGGGTGGAGATTCATCAGCAGGGAGGAGGGGCACTGAGGTGCTGACAATCAGGACAGGAGGGCGGTTATTCATCAGCAGCAGGGAGGAGGGGCACTGAGGTGCTGACAATCAGGATAGATGGGTGGAGATTCATCAGCAGAGAGGAGGGACACTGAGGTGCTGGAAATCAGGATAGATGGGTGGAGATTCATCAGCAGGGAGGAGGGGCACTGAGGTGCTGACAATCAGGACAGGAGGGCGGTTATTCATCAGCAGCAGGGAGGAGGGGCACTGAGGTGCTGACAATCAGGATAGATGGGTGGAGATTCATCAGCAGAGAGGAGGGACACTGAGGTGCTGGAAATCAGGATAGATGGGTGGAGATTCATCAGCAGGGAGGAGGGACACTGAGGTGCTGACAATCAGGATAGATGGGTGGAGATTCATCAGCAGGGAGGAGGGACACTGAGGTGCTGACAATCAGGATAGATGGGTGGAGATTCATCAGCAGGGAGGAGGGACACTGAGGTGCTGGAAATCAGGATAGATGGGTGGAGATTCATCAGCAGGGAGGAGGGACACTGAGGTGCTGGAAATCAGGATAGGTGGGTAGAGATTCATCAGCAGGGAGGAGGGACACTGAGGTGCTGACAATCAGGATAGATGGGTGGAGATTCATCAGCAGGGAGGAGGGACACTGAGGTGCTGGAAATCAGGATAGGTGGGTAGAGATTCATCAGCAGGGAGGAGGGACACTGAGGTGCTGACAATCAGGATAGATGGGTGGAGATTCATCAGCAGGGAGGAGGGACACTGAGGTGCTGACAATCAGGATAGGTGGGTGGATATTCATCAGCAGGGAGGAGGGACACTGAGGTGCTGACAATCAGGATAGATGGGTGGAGATTCATCAGTCTGACGGCTGGAACCCCCACTGATATTGAGAACGGGGCTCAAAAGATCAGGGGGGACTGACTGCTAAGTACACTTGAGAAAACACTCAAGTTCAATCCAGAAAAAGAGAAAAATTCAAACTGACATCTGCAGATCTGTTCTCATACATGAGAATATATATTCCAGCAGCGAATACATAATCTAATGCAGAAAAAACCATAGAGGTTCACACAGATCAGACTCCAGGTACACGAGCTGCCGCTGTCTGGAGCACGGACCGCTGGCACTGCAGCATCTTATAGCACAAATCAATCTATGCCTCGGAGAACAATGCTTCATTTCTTGTTTCCAGCATAAATACAGGTAAATCATATCAACAAACCCTCACATGGTGCCACGTCACTCAGAGGACACGTTTACCAGGGTATTCTACAGAGGAACAAATTAAATATACCTGTATGCCACGTGACATAGAGTTGCACGTGGCCATGTTGAAAAGGGCCGTACATGGCACGATTACACAGCGGGCGGCTCTATAAGGGCAGTATACTCCTATATCACAGGGTATCACTTCACTTATGCGTATGTTTATCGTGACATCCTAAAAAAGAAAGTATAAAATACGCGCTCCCCCTCCCTCCATGACAGTAATACGACGACTGACAACCACCAGGCTCTGTGCATCACCAAACACTATACATGTAAGAGAAGAACCACATCTAAAGCTCTGCAAATGGCACGGGCGGTGGACACTCCCTGTATAAATATAAAGCAATGTGTTTAGAGTGTGGGAATGCAAACAAGCTCAGAATATCAGATTATAAGGGCATATTAATGACGATCGCCTGTTGCACAACCAGCGGAGGTAGCCAGTTTGTGGGCAATAGTCATGTACATGCAGAGATATGAATAGTAGCATTGTCATGTTGTGATAATAGGGGGGGTCGGGTTGGCATAACTATTTCTTTTGATAGCACAAGTCGATTGCCCGTTTGAGTCAGTGTCGAAGCCTTGCGTTACCTCCTATTAAATTCAATACTCGTGTATGCATGGATGTGCTGCGTTTTCTCTGAACTGCTTTATGGTCTTAAAATAACTCCTCTCAATTTCTTCACCACGAATCACAAGCAATTGCTATATGATTTCAGAGCCCCATGCGATCAGCAGTGCGCGCTGTAAGGCTATGTGCCCACGTTGCGTTCTGTTACGCAGCGTGTAAGTCACTGCATGAGCGTCTCAGAACGCAGCCGAAAAGCTGCGTTCTGAGACGCATTGTAACTGCAGAATTCCTGCTTTCTGGATGCTTCCAGAACGCACATTTTTGACAGTGCGGTCCCACTCGGCTCTGCAGCATCCCCATAGACTTGCAGCAGAGCCGAGTGGGACCGCACTGTCAAAAAGAGCATGGCTGGCTGCGAGACTAAGCCGCGCGATCAGAATGAACTCGGATGAACTTCACCCAACTTCATTGTGACCGCGCGGCTCTGTGCGTGTGCCGCAGCTTGATTTGCGATCACAGGTGAAGGACTTATCGAAGACTGCAAATCTCCTGAGTGACTGAAGTGAGCCACGCAATCACCAGTGTAGTCACTCAGATTACCCACGGCCAGCTCGAGTCCTCCACCCGAGACCTGTGGCCACGGGTAACCTGAGTGACATCTCCGCTGACAGTGTGACTCACTTCAGTTGCTGCGTGGAGCTGACAGGAGCGGCGGTGTTCTACAGCCGATCCTGTCAGCTTCATATAGCAGAGCTGGATGCGTCATGGGACCTCGTGAGGATTAAGCCGGACCTGGAGGGGTGTTTGGGGATTTTAATAAAGTGGTGAAAGAGGGTGTTTGTTTGTCTTTATTTCAAATAAAGGATTATTTTTGGGTGTATGCGTTCATTTACTTTTCACTTACAGATTAATCATTGGGGGTGTCTCATAGACGCCTGCAATGATTAACGTAGGACTTAGTGGCAGCTATGGGCTGCCATTAACTCCTTATTACCCAGATTGCCACCGCACCAAGGCAATTCTGGCTGTGTCGGGTAGAGTCCCGGGACTGTCGCATCTAATCGATGCAGCAATTCCGGGCAGCTGGCGACTGATATTTTTAGGCTGGGGGGCTCCCCATAACGTGGGGCTGCCCACCCTGAGAATACCAGCCTCCAGCTGTGTGGCTTTAGCTTGGCTGGTATCAAAATTGGGGGGACCGCACGCAGTTTTTTTTTTTTATTTATTTTACTGCACTACATAGACCCGCCCACCGACGGCTTTGATTGGTTGCAGTGAGACAGCTGTCACTCAGCGTGTGGGAGCGTCTGACTGCAACCAATCATAGGCGCCGGTGGGCGGAGAAAGCAGGAAATACCAGATTGAATAATGAGCGGCCGGCATTTTCAAAAGCTGGAGAAGCCGCCGCAGTGTGATAGCCATGCAGCGCCGCGCCGGTGTTCAGTCAGTGATCGGTGATTATGAGAGAGGGGGGAGAGGGACAGACCGACAGAGAGAGAGAGACCGACAGACAGACAGAGAGAGAGAGACCGATATTGCAACTAAAACACACAAAATAAGTGACATGTTGCTTTTTAGAACGCAGCGTCTTGGCAGCAGCCGAAACGCTGCGTTCTAAAATGCAACGTGCGCATGGATTATGCACAACCTTCATAGATTGTGCTGGGGACGCAGGACGCATGCAGTTACGCTGCAGTGCAATACGCAGTGTAACTGCATGCAAATACGCAACGTGTGCCACATAGCCTAATAAACGTGCCAAGTAATGCTTTAATGGGAAATCATGTCAGCGATACAACATATCAAGTCTTGCCGTGGATGTCATGGTTTCCAATTATAAAAGGAAAACACAGTTAAAAAGTTGGATCTGTTGCACATGGTAGGTATCCAACTGAGAGGATGGGACGGTTTCCATCATAGGGGCATTCTCTATACTGCGCTGCATGCAGCAATATTCTTCTGGTCAGTTCTGCTGCCGTACTTTCTGGACTTATACACGGCAGTAATTCACTGCAGAAAGGATGAAATTTGCAATGAAGGAACTTAAAGGGAACCTGTCAGCAGACTTGGGGCCTATAAGCTGAGGCCACCACCAGTGGGCTCTTATATACATCATTCTAACATGCTGTATATAAGAGCGCAGGCCGCTGTGTAGAACGTAAAAATCACTTTATAATACTCACCTAACCGGTCGCTGCAGTGGAGTTGGGCCATATGGGCGTCTCTTTTGTCCAGTGCCGGCGCCTCCTCTTTCGGCTATCTTCATCCTCCTTCTGAAGCCTGTGTGCATAATGCGTCCTACGTCATACACACTCGCCGATCACACATAGGCGCAGTACAATACTTTGCTCTGCCCTGCTCAGGGCAGATCAAAGTGCGCCTGCGCAGGACCTCAATGCTGGTGCGTGTGGATTATGTAGGACACGTCATGCACCCCGACTTCAGAAGAAGGACGACAAAGAAACCCGAAAGAGAAAGCGCCGACACTGGAGAACGGAGACGCCCATCTGACCCAACTCCACCGTAGCGGCCGTTTAGGTGAGTATTATAAAGTGATTTTTACGTTCTACACAGTGGCCTGGGCTCTTATATACAGCATGTTAGATGCTGTATATAAGAGCCCGGTGGTGGTGGCCACAGCTTATAGGGGACAAATCTGGTGACAGGTTCCCTTTAAACTGAAATGCAGTGGATGTAAAATTCCACAGCGGCGGTGATCGTGCACTGTGGATCTGTTCTGCGTTGTAGATGAGATTTTGCAAAATTTCACCCATAATGCTGCTATTGTGATATACAGCAGATTCTCCTGTTGTCTTTCTGGATATAATCCAATATGTTGAAAAAAATTACAAAATCTTTAGACAACAAAACTACACAAAAATAACCTCACTTTAAAAAGATTTTTCACTAAAATAAAAATAGGTATAAATAAGGTGTAAAATGAGTAATATAGGAGCGCCTTTCACTCCCTCAACAACATCCTGGACAGATATGGGATGTCTATGATGCCACAGACAACTATCCAGACACCTGAGGAAGCCGTGACCACAACACCGTCCTCTCTGATCCCTATTGACCTAACCCTCCTTTCGTTTCTTATCCCTCGGTCTCATGACATATACCATACATCTCCACTTTCTTCTTTTCCTCTTACAGTGCAGGTTATTATAACTTTTCTATTTCAGTTTGTATCATTCTTGTAAATTTTCAAGAAAAAATACAATTTTAAAAAACGTAAGTTCTATAATTCCGTCGTATACATCATTTAGCCCATGTGCCCTAATTCGTTAGTGTGTCTCTCCCAGTAATATAGGCTGGATGTGAGCTCTGTGTGTCTCTCCCAGTAATATAGGCTGGATGTGAGCTCTGTGTGTCTCTCCCAGTAATATAGGCTGGATGTGAGCTCTGTATATCTCTCCCAGTAATATAGGCTGGATGTGAGCTCTGTGTGTCTCTCCAGTAATATAGGCTGGATGTGAGCTCTGTGTGTCTCTCCCAGTAATATAGGCTGGATGTGAGGTCTGTGTGTCTCCCAGTAATATAGGCTGGATGTGAGGTCTATGTCTCTCCCAGTAATATAGGCTGGATGTGAGCTCTGTGTGTCTCTCCCAGTAATATAGGCTGGATGTGAGGTCTGTGTGTCTCTCCCAGTAATATAGGCTGGATGTGAGCTCTGTGTGTCTCTCCCAGTAATATAGGCTGGATGTGAGCTCTGTGTGTCTCTCCCAGTAATATAGGCTGGATGTGAGCTCTGTGTGTCTCTCCCAGTAATATAGGCTGGATGTGAGCTCTGTATATCTCTCCCAGTAATATAGGCTGGATGTGAGCTCTGTGTGTCTCTCCAGTAATATAGGCTGGATGTGAGCTCTGTGTGTCTCTCCCAGTAATATAGGCTGGATGTGAGGTCTGTGTGTCTCCCAGTAATATAGGCTGGATGTGAGGTCTATGTCTCTCCCAGTAATATAGGCTGGATGTGAGCTCTGTGTGTCTCTCCCAGTAATATAGGCTGGATGTGAGGTCTGTGTGTCTCTCCCAGTAATATAGGCTGGATGTGAGCTCTGTGTGTCTCTCCCAGTAATATAGGCTGGATGTGAGCTCTGTGTGTCTCTCCCAGTAATATAGGCTGGATGTGAGCTCTGTGTGTCTCTCCCAGTAATATAGGCTGGATGTGAGCTCTGTGTGTCTCTCCAGTAATATAGGCTGGATGTGAGCTCTGTGTGTCTCTCCCAGTAATATAGACTGGATGTGAGCTCTGTGTGTCTCTCCCAGTAATATAGGCTGGATGTGAGGTCTGTGTGTCTCTCCCAGTAATATAGGCTGGATGTGAGGTCTGAATGTCTCTCCCAGTAATATAGGCTGGATGTGAGGTCTGTATATCTCTCCCAGTAGTATAGGCTGGATGTGATGTCTGTGCGTCTCTCCCAGTAATATAGGCTGGATGTGAGGTCTGTGTGTCTCTGCCAGTAATATAGGCTGGATGTGAGGTCTGTGTGTCTCTCCCAGTAATATAGGCTGGATGTGAGGTCTGTGTGTCTCTCCCAGTAATATAGGCTGGATGTGAGGTCTGTGTGTCTCCCAGTAATATAGGCTGGATGTGAGCTCTGTGTGTCTCTCCCAGTAATATAGGCTGGATGTGAGGTCTGTGTGTCTCTCCCAGTAATATAGGCTGGATGTGAGGTCTGTGTGTCTCTCCCAGTAATATAGGCTGGATGTGAGGTCTGTGTGTCTCTCCCAGTAATATAGGCTGGATGTGAGGTCTGTGTGTGTCTCCCAGTAATATAGGCTGGATGTGAGGTCTGTGTGTCTCTCCCAGTAATATAGGCTGGATGTGAGCGCTGTGTGTCTCTCCCAGTAATATAGGCTGGATGTGAGGTCTGTGTGTCTCCCCCAGTATTATAGGCTGGATGTGAGCTCTGTATCTCTCCCAGTAATATAGATAATATAGGCTTGATGTCAGGTCTGTGTCACTCCGAGTAATAAAGTCTATATGTGAGATCCGTGTGTCTCTCCCAGTAATATAGGCTGGATGTGAGTTTGGTGTGTCTCTTCTAGTAATATAGGCTGCATATAAGGGCTGTGTCTCCCTCTCAATAATATAGGCTCAATGTGAAATCTATGTGAATCCAGGGTACTGTGGTATTCATTAGCTGATATATGAGCACAGCTTGTATGCTGCACCTTTCTCTTTGGCCACTCCAACATCAGCGGTATTATGCTGGAAAGATGGCACAAATGCATTTCAGTTCCATTCATTTCCTATGGTATCGTGGGGAAGATGCAGTCACATGCTGTTGTGTGCGTCGCACGTGACCGCATCTTGCTGCGATACCATAGGAAATCAATGGAATTGAAACGCCTTTTTGCTGGATCCGGATTTCTGGCAAAATACCGCTGATGTGAGAGCGGCCATTCATGTGTTTTCCACCTTATCTGCGGCTTGTTTTTCTGCCCTCCATGAGACTGTACATGCTTTCCTCTCAGTCCACATTAAAATGTGTGTACAACCCCTTCCCTTTCCCTAATGCTATGTCTAACACTATGAGAAGGCACGAGAACAGAGAGAAGTATAAGAACCAGAAACTCTGACAAATCTGAAACATATTTTAAGATGTCAGATATTGTATGTACCAGATATTCTGAAGCAAAAATTATGAATGAAGACTATGCAGATCATTGTTAAAAAATAGAAAGCTGACCTACAATTAAAAAAAAATATTTTGTGTAATGCTATACTTAACGTTTAAACTAAACTATTAACTATAAAGTGCCCACCCCCTTTAAATAATGAACTAGGGTAGAATTTGTTTTAGCCAGTATCCACAGGACCCAAATGTAAATACCCCGAATTATTCTCTGATCATACAAAATAGTACTTATATAAAAACTGTACGATGATATCTATATACCGTATAACATAACTGACTATAACTTACTACTCATTTTTCTGTTTCTGGCCTATTCTTTCCATGTTGCATTGCAATTATGTATAAAATGAATTCTACAGAATGAATGTTATTGGGATCACAGAAAAAAAAAGTATTGCTAATGAAAAATAAGAGACATAACAAGTAAAGTAAACTCAATAAAAAGTTTCAAATGCAAATCATTATTTCAAAAAGTGAAACATATGCTGCACGGGAAAGATGTCCATACAGATGTAGGAGTACCACAATACCCAGCATGCTAATGTCTGGCTCCACAACAGCTGGCGAGGACTGATAGCGTAAATGTGGAGATATCTGCCTTTATATCAGGCCGGCTGTACTTACCGGAGATGATCAGGACTTATCACCTGAGTCCTGCCGGGCACATGAGCACAAAACAACTCACAAAGCCAATAACGCTCCCTGCCAAAAAAAAAGAAGCCTCTCCCACTGGTAAGATGTGCCTGCTGCCGCGGGTGACATGAATACTGCCGGTGACTGCGCCGAGCACTCTCCTCCCCTATTAACCTCTCCACAGCCACGACATTGATACACTGTAACAAGGAGGTACAAATTCCCCTGAAAGACTGGAGTAAAAGGGATATGTTTTAGACACTTTTTACCTTTAGAAAAAAAAGTGACACAATGAAGAAGTCTGAATCATGTATTGATACATATTATTATTATTATAGAAGTTGGACGAATTCTAACGTATCGGGTCGTCTAGAATGTGTATGCAGGTTAGTAGATTGAATAATAATGTAATGGCTGGTGTCACAATTGATGAAATTGTAATATAATTTTTGCCAATTGTATGTGAAGAAAGGAGTCGGGGGCAGCAGACAGCGGGAGCAGTGATGGCGGAGCCGGGCTGGGGCCATGTGTGTGGGAAGGCGGAGCCGAGCGGGGCCATGTTTGCAGGTGGGGCGGAGCAGAGCAGGGCCATGTGTGCGAGGGGGAGGAGCCGAGCGGGGCCATGGCACTAGGAACGTCAGTGCCGGCGACTGCATGGCTGGGGACAGGTGACTATCCAGGTGTGTGTGTGTGTTCAGTGTATACATACAGAGGGCGGAGTGCGGGGGGCGGAGCCGAGTGGGGTAATGTGTGTGGGATGCGGAGTGCCGGGGGGTGGAGCCGAGCGGGGCCATGGCACTGGGGATGTCAGTGCCGGGGACTGCATGGCTGGGGACAGGTGACTATCCAGGTGTGTGTGTGTTCAGTGTATACATACAGAGGGCGGAGTGCGGGGGGGCGGAGCCGAGTGGGGTAATGTGTGTGGGATGCGGAGCGGGGCCATAGCACTGGGGATGTCAGTGCCAGGGACTGCATGGCTGGGGACAGGTGACTATCCAGGTGTGTGTGTGTGTTCATTGTATACATGTGGTGGGCAGAGTGCGGGGGGGGGTGGAGCCGAGTGGGGTAATGTCTGCGGGGGGGTGGAGCCGAGCGGGACCATGGCATTGAGGACGTCAGTTCCGGGGACTGCATGGCTGGGGACAGATGACTATTCGTGTGTGTTCAGTGTATACATGTGGAGGGAGGAGTGCGAGGGAAGTGGAGCCGAGTGGGGTAATGTGTGCGGGGGGCAGAGGCGAGCAGTGGGTATGTGTCAGCTGTGTTCTCGGTATCGGGCTCCCGGGGGTGCAGCACGCAGCGGGAAGTCTGGGCTCCGTGTAGGTGCAGGGAAAAGTGTCGGGCGTCGACCTGTTGGCCCGTAGTTCGGGTTGTTCAGTTAGCTGAGCCGTTGGTCGCAGGCTCTTTAGCACACGCGGTGTGGCGACGGATGTCACTGTAATGATGTCATTTTGGAGCAAGATAGACAGACAGACAGAATAAGACAATTATATATAGATATATTGTACCGTGGCGTAACAAGAACATTTTTGGCAAACACATACAGCAGTGTTGCACCATGTTTTATCACAATACCGGGTACTGTTTTTTCACTTGTCCTATATTATATACCAAATTGGCATTGGTGCTGCATATATTACAGCGAGGTGTCAAGGTCACTTGAAGTTCAGAGTTCTATCTTTCATTTTACTTTTAGCAGTAAATGTACTTTACACCAAGTACTTAAGGGGCTGTCCCATAAGGATGGCACCCGACTCCCCCTCTATGGGTAGGGTCAGTGGGCTCAGGCCATCTATGTACATTATTACATACACGTTCATCTGACTGAATGATCCTTAGATCAAGAATAAAACAGACTTTTATAGGACATTTCATAACTTTCCCAAATACTTATGAAAAAATATTTAGCACATACTGCATTCAACCGCTGTACCCAATTTATACATATTTTAGGAGTTGGAGTCAGTCTGTCTTCTGCCTTTTTGTTTATGTTAATTTTATTATAGAATTGTTTTACTGACTAGAAGGACCTGTGCTGATGTCATACCCATGTGACCAGAAGGGGCGGAGCCTCAGCCAACATGGCTGATACCAGGAAGCAACATTATTTTTCTATTGGCTGAGGCCCCGTTCCTTCTGGTCACATCGGTATGACATCAGCAAAGGTCCTTCTACTCACTTAGTAAAATGATTCCATAATAGAATTAGCATAAATAACAGGGGGAGGACGGACAGGCAGGGGGGGCAGGAATCACTATGAAAACCCACCCCAGTGATGAGCTGATTGGCAGCTGCTGTCATTCAAAAAGCTGCTTATTTTACAAACTTTACTTGCTTGTGTTTGAAAACCTATACATCCGAGCTGACAACTAAAGGTATGTATAGAATCAGCCTGATAGTGCCAGTATAGCACTGGCTTTAGGTTATATAGGAAAATCCTAGTGATTGGTGGGCTTTAATTTAAATGTATGGCGTAGGATCTGGAAGATGTATAAAGACCTATACACACATTTTTTAATAAAAGTGTATTTCTTATCAAATAAACAACCTCATGTGTGATAGGACAAGTACCGTGCGGAACGACACCTGCCATGATTCCATATCTGCTGAAATATAGACGTTTTTTCCTTTTCACTAGCGACTTCATCAATAGATATTGACACAACGTGCCCGGAGAGGCCATAAATTGATGAGAACTGTAGAGATGTATTTGAGCCGATAATCAATACTGTGAGGAAAACAAGGACAAGTATTTTGGGACCGTCCTATGAAATTATGAGCAGGTTGGGACATGTTCCTATACAATAGCAAAAAAGATCTGCAGCAAAATGCCAACTATATCTAAACATGAGACTCTGGAAAACAATCCTGCACTGTAACAGGCGGCAATTTACAGAATAAACGTACACATCAGAGGAGCGTTCGTGTTATGGCTGGCTCGCCGCCCATCACCCAACCGTGTAATTATTAACTACCTCCAAGGTATATCTGTACTAACCTGGATTCATGAGCAGAATCAAGCTTCCTACAGATAAACAATGCATAATGCTCAAAGATGGCTGTCGAGATCCAGGAGAAACACTAGAAAACCTCAGAGACTTCCTGCAAAGCAATGAATCTCTTGGGAATGTCCACATAGATTTCACTTCAGGAATGTAACAAGCCGCCGAGACCGCATGGAAAGCAGAGCTTCGGGATGTCACTTCATAGGGCTCAATTACCTCGTGTATATATTATGTATATACAGTATATTCATGCCAAGGGATTCTCCAATGAAACATTTTAAAGGACTTTTAATCATTTTAACAAAGTTTGCACTATTTCTTCGTTTTCTTGCTTCTATGTATCTCCTTTGATGGGTTAGGGTTAGCTATGGTCGGGATCAGTCTCCTTCCCCCTCTGGTAGCTGACAATACAGCCCCTTCTAACTTCCCTGCATCTTCTCAGCTGTACTTCTCTTTCCCTGACAAGCAGACTTTAAGCTTCTCCAATTGGCTGCTCTGCCGTGATCACTAGATTTCTATGCAAAACCCTGGCTATGGACAAAATGATCGAGCATGTGCGTCTACCAGCAGACAGCAAAGGCCTCACTATCATCACCATGTGCAATAAGCCTGTGGTGGGGGCCAATGAGTCCCATCAGCATGTGGTCGCAACAGGATGCCTCAGCTCTGCTCTACCAAGTTAAAAAAAAAAAAAAAGTGGCTTCTCTGTGCTGTGGTGGATATCATAAGAAGAGACCAGGATACGTGGTCAGGATTTATTGGACGCGTTTTGAAGGGTTTCCACTTATTCTTCAGCAAATAATTGAGTTACTCGTTTTTTTCCTGAAGAAGAAGTCGGAGCATTTCGAAACGTATCCATCAATCAAGAATAAATCCTGTCCATGTATCCTCGACTCTTCTTATCACATCCCCTGCAGCTCCGAGAAGCCACATTTTTCCTACTTGCTATCGCTTGGCCCTTCGGTCCGTGCATTCTGCAGTAGCTGTCACAATTACTGATGAGTGGGCACTACCATGCTCAGGTGCTCAGTACTAGTGATGAGGGGGCACTATCATGCTCGGGTGCTCTGTACTAGTAACTAGTGATGAGCGGGCACGACCATGCTCAGGTGCTCAGTACTAGTAACTAGTGATGAGTGAGCACTACCATGCTCAAGTGCTCAGTACTAGTAACTAGTGATGAGCGAGCACTACCATGCTCGGGTGCTCAGTACTCGTAACTAGTGATGGGCAGGCACTACCATGCTCAGGGACTCGGTACTCGTAACTAGTGATGAGTGAGCACTACCATGCTCGGGTGCTCAGTACTGGTAACTAGTGATGAGCGGGCACTACCATGCTCGGGTGCTCGGCAGTCGTAACTACTGATGAGCGGGCACTACCATGCTTGGGTGCTCTGTACTCGTAACTAGTGATGAGCGGGCACTACCATGCTCGGGTGCTCTGTACTCGTAACTAGTGATGAGCGGGCACTACCATGCTCGGGTGCTCTGTACTCGTAACTAGTGATGAGTGGACACTACCATGATCGGGTGCTCTGTACTCGTAACCAGTGATGAGCGGGCACTACCATGCTCGGGTGCTCTGTACTCGTAACTAGTGATGAGTGGACACTACCATGATCGGGTGCTCTGTACTCGTAACCAGTGATGAGCGGGCACTACCATGCTCGGGTGCTCTGTACTCGTAACTAGTGATGAGTGGACACTACCATGATCGGGTGCTCTGTACTCGTAACCAGTGATGAGCGGGCACTACCATGCTTGGGTGCTCTGTACTCGTAACTAGTGATGAGTGGACAGTCTACAGGAGGAGAGAGGACCCTGCCTGCGAGGGCTCACAGTCTACAGGAGGAGAGAGGAACCTGCCCGCGAGGGCTCACAGTCTACAGGGAATGGGTGGTGGTACAATAGGTGAGAACAGAGCTATATTGACCAGGATCCCTGTATATAATAATAATAATAACTTTATTCATTTATATAGCGCTATTAATTCCACAGCGCTTTACATATAAGTGATACATCTTGCAAATAACTCAATAAAGCAAGCAATATGTATAAATAATAGCATTGTATACATGCTGAGTATATACTGTACCTACGATGTGATAGCGTTCAGTACGCATTAATAGGCAATCTGTGCTGGATTACTCTTGAAATGCGTTGCAGACCACAGAGATTATTTTCCCATTTTAATTAGCCGGATAATTAATGCATTTCATTTACAAACTGTGTATACATTTTAGTCGATGAACAGCTCTTCAAGGTGTTTCCATGGCACTGACTAATGCAGCGAGTGAATATCCCGATCTATATAGTGCACCCCCTACCATCATGGCCACCACCGGTGAACATCCTCACTTGGACACCATAAAATAAAAATAGCTGGAGGAAGGTGGTCGAGCCGTAAATATATAAATATATAAAGCTTTTGGGAGAACAAGCTCGATTCACTTCTCCGTTTGGGACTTGTTCGTAAGTCGGTTGAATAAAAAAAATGGAAAATAGCAGAAATAACAAATGGAAACCAAAGTTTCCATTTTTAAATGAATCTGTTTGACGCACGAGCTTAAAAACAAAAAAACTTTTGTATCCAATTACATCAGTTTTTGTTTCGTTTTTTATGGATCCGTTTTTTACCAGAGGTGCCACTGAACCCCTTCCATGTTCTGGGGATGTAAAGCGCTAAAAACTGATCAGTACACTATAGTCGGATGACCATCTGCTAGGAAGCTTTCTAGTATTTTAAAAACAAATAAAAAAAAATTGTGAGAAAAATATTGGCAAATCAAAAGAAAAAAAAAATAAAATGCATCATAAATAAAATAAATATTAGTCATTTGGCCATTGTGCAAAAATGTAATAACAGACATGATCAGCTGTAGCACTACAAGAATTAGCATGGAGCCATTCCTAAAAATCCTGGCTATACCCTCCCCTCATTGTACAGAGGATATAATAGACTGTATAATTATCGTGCGGAGCGGACAGGGAATTGATTAATGGCCGCACTTATCATTCCTAATGAGATGAACAGTATGTACGGTGATCAATAATCAAATGTCACAGGCTATTGCTTTCACGCAGAGGAGAAATAATGTGAACGTTTATGACAATTTCTACACGAAACGTTTGATGATAGAGCGCCGTTCACACAAGTAGGTGCACAGTGTCTTACAGATGACGCCCATACTATTAGACAAGGCGGGCTGCCCAGCACTATACAGTGTGTCCACCCATATCCTGTCCGCCGCCATTAACTTGAGAACGGCGGCAGCTATAGGCATAGAAGTGGTGTCTAGGTATAGTAAAGTAGCCATGCGCTACGCATTGAAACCATCTATAGCGCCACCTGGTGGAAAACAACGTATACAAGCCATTTGTGTGCAATTTGAATACCCAGCAATCACCCCTCCCCCCCATGGAGGGGCAGTGTGTGAGCGGCGGCTCCATCAGTGTTTTGCACCTGTCACCTCCATCTTTATTAAAGGGTTTTGCTGCATCGTGTGAGTGCATTTGTTTCTGTGGCCGGGGCAGATGAACACGGCTGCCCTTTTGTTAATATCATCATTTGCTGAAGAATTTTATAGCATACACAGTCCAAAAACAGCGATGGCCGGACTGCCTACAGTTCTCCCTACGTGTCAGACAATGCGGTGTGTGAATTTCGCCATAGGGCTTATATACGGTATTTATCCAGTATGTTCTATCCGTCTGCTCAATAGGCAGCACATTGACCCGATAATAACCTCTTTGGAAGTGCATACAAGCGATTTTTTTTTTCATATGGAGTGATTAGAAAAAAAGAATTGCAGTATACATCAGTCTGGTTCATTGTATGGACCGGGCCGGTGCATGTCCATAGCAGGCAGCTCCTGCGCCCGTCCACAGGACACAGAGCTCGTGAAGTCCGAAACTGGTGGAGGTGAATGGCTGAGTTTTAGGGGTACTTTGCACGTTGCGACATCACTACTGCAATATTGTCGGGGTCAAATCGAAAGTGACGCACATCCGGCGCCGGTAACAACATCGCAACATGTAAAGCCTAGAAGCGCCGATAAATGATCGCAAAAGTGTCGTAAATCGGTGATCTGTGTAGCGTCGGTCATTTTCATAATGTCGCACCAATAGGAGATACGATGTTGTTCCTCGTTCCTGCGGCAGCGCACATCGCTGTGTATGAAGCCGCAGGAGCGAGGAACATCTCCTTACCTGCCTCCACCGGCTATGCGGAAGGACGGAGGAGTGCGGGATGTTTACGTCCCGCTCATCTCCGCCCCTCCGCTTCTATTGGCTGCCTGCCGCGTGACGTCGCTGTGACGCCGCACGACCCGCCCCCTTAGGAAGGAGGCGGGTCGCCGGCCAGAGCGACGTTGCAGGGCAGGTAAGTGCATGTGAAGCTGCCGTAGCGATAATGTTCGGTATCACAAGATATCGCATGTGCGACGGGGGCGGGTACTATCGCACTCGGCATCGCTACCATCAGCTAGCGATGTCGCAGCGTGCAGAGTACCCCTTAGTTTGACCATTATAGAAAGCAGTGACGGGTACCTCCAGTGTTCACACTTTGCAAAATAGTTCTTGTAAATCAAAAAGTCTCGTCTCTGTGTAAAGATACGCTCCGAGAATCTCAAAGAAAGTGTATGGAGTACGCCTTCCGACTCGTGAGAAAAGCCGCAAAGACTCAAGGATGCCACAAAAGTGTAAGATTTAACAAATAAATCACATTTAATCATTTTTAACTTGGTAATGTGGATTTTAACATAAAAACAATTTAAATTAGTAACAAAAAGAAGATCGATTATTACTGAATGATCCGACACGTTGCATCAGTTGTGTACCCTCCACAAGCTGCTCTGTTCGGTGCTGCAAGGACTGAGGCTCCTCGGGGGCTTCTATGACAGACCACGCATCTGCATGGTATTTTCGGAGGTTTTGGTTGTCTCTTCCTTTCTCCTTCACTCTAAATTGGAACATGATATTAAAGCTGGGTATTTTGGAGTCCTTGGAATGAGGTTAGCATGTCATTTCAGATAAAAGGCTTCTACTTTTCAAATATGGGTCAGAGAGTCTTCACATGTAGTCTATGCTCCCTGGCTGCACCGTGTCACATTCTCCTCCTGCCTCGGGCGCTCTCTTTTTCCAAGTCAAACAGAGAATTGCTATATCCATGAACCCCGCTCATCAGCAGGCGTTTAGGAGAACGGTCATTGCATTGATTACTGTGTGTCATATAGTTTTCTATTCATCGTCTTCGAATCATAAAACATTGATGAAACCAATGTATTCACAGCATGAAAAATGAAGTTGCAGATTTGTACTCCACGTTTTAGCTCTTGCAACCTACTGTGAATCCGCAGTAAAATCTGCATGTAAATACCTGTGACTTTTTCTATGGATTCACTGAAGATTCTGCTGAAAATCAATGGCTAGGGTACTTTCACACTTGCGTTTATTTCCTTCCGTTACAATCCGCCCTTTTGGAAAACAGCGGAATCCGTTAACGGATTCCGCTGTTTGCCATAGACTTGTATGGGTGACGGATTGTACCAAAAGGACCTGCGTTGCTTCCGCTGGGCGACGCTCCGTTACTTCCGCCCAGCGGGAGCAACGCAGCATGTAACGTTATTTTGAGCAGCGGAATCCTCTGGATTCCACTGCGCATGCTCTTTTTTTTTTTTTTTAAATCAAACTTTATTTTGGCTCGCGGTGGCCGAACGTTCAGCTGAGCGCCCGGCCGTCGGCATGCCCGGGCGCCGGCAAGTGACAGCGCTCAGCTGAGCGCCCGCCCGCCGGCATGCCCGGGCGCCGGCAAGTGACAGCGCTCAGCTGATCACCCGGCGGCCGGCTGCAGGGAGCGATCAGCTGATCACCCGGCGGCCGGCTGCAGGGAGCGATCAGCTGATCACCCGGCGGCCGGCTGCAGGGAGCGATCAGCTGATCACCCGGTGGCCGGCTGCAGGGAGCGATCAGCTGATCAGCCGGCGGGCCGGCTGCAGGGAGCGATCAGCTGATCACCCGGCGGCCGGCTGCAGGGAGCGATCAGCTGATCACCCGGCGGCCGGCTGCAGGGAGCGATCAGCTGATCACCCGGCGGCCGGCTACTGGGAGCGATCAGCTGATCACCCGGCGGCCGGCTACTGGGAGCGATCAGCTGATCACCCGGCGGCCGGCTGCAGGGAGCGATCAGCTGATCACCCGGTGGCCGGCTGCAGGGAGCGATCAGCTGATCAGCCGGCGGGCCGGCTGCAGGGAGCGATCAGCTGATCACCCGGCGGCCGGCTGCAGGGAGCGATCAGCTGATCACCCGGCGGCCGGCTGCAGGGAGCGATCAGCTGATCAGCCGGCGGGCCGGCTGCAGGGAGCGATCAGCTGATCACCCGGCGGCCGGCTGCAGGGAGCGATCAGCTGATCACCCGGCGGCCGGCTGCAGGGAGCGATCAGCTGATCACCCGGCGGCCGGCTGCAGGGAGCGATCAGCTGATCACCCGGTGGCCGGCTGCAGGGAGCGATCAGCTGATCAGCCGGCGGGCCGGCTGCAGGGAGCGATCAGCTGATCACCCGGCGGCCGGCTGCAGGGAGCGATCAGCTGATCACCCGGCGGCCGGCTGCAGGGAGCGATCAGCTGATCACCCGGCGGCCGGCTACTGGGAGCGATCAGCTGATCACCCGGCGGCCGGCTACTGGGAGCGATCAGCTGATCGTTTACAATAGTCTGCCGCTGGTAATAAAACTGTAAAAAAAAAAAAATCAAAACGAGCGTTGTTTTGCAGCATCCGTTGCATCCGTTACACAACGCAATGCAACGGATACCGTTCAACGCAAGTGTGAAAGTACCCTAAATCGCAAGTAACAGGATCTATATAATACGTTTCGTAGGGAGGTTCTGTATTTCCCTGCACTGCACAGAGTAAGGACATATCTACACATCTATTTCCATTTTGTTTGTTTATATCACAAAATATCTGATTCAGTTCCACTTTGTATCCGTTTTTAAAACCTGAAGGATGTGAACATTCTGAACTCTTTTTTGTCACCTTAGTAATGGATCAGTTCAAAATAAATATCTTCTGCTTTTTTATCCAGTTTTAACGGCCCCCCATAAACTTTAGATGAGTTTAATATGCAAAAATGGACGAGAATAAAAAATGCATTGAATTTAAAGGCTCGTTCAGATTATTATATTTTTGGACTTTATGCTATCCCTTTGTCAAATGAACCCCACTCGGACAATACACAGACTAGCGCAGCAGACCTCGTGTAAAACGGATGACAAACAGGACACCAGACAAATGAAGGATTGAACATTTTTTCCGTATGAAAAACAATTTTTTCATGCGCTCGTTTGAATCTGGTCTAATGGAACGGGCCCACGGATCTATTTAAGAAACAAAAGTGTGAACAGTTTCACCAAAAGAGTAATCCACTACAGGACAATTCCTTCCAAAAATGCTAAAGTGCCCCGACTAAAAGAAAAAAAATACCGCAATTTTCAGATTATAACACGCATTTTTCCTCCCAAAAATTTGGAAAGAAAATGCGGGGTGCGTCTTAAAATCTGAATGATGCTTACAGGGGGTGGTGGAGAGGGGTCACAGGAGGAAGATCAATGCTGTGTGCTGTGCTGCAGGCGCTGCTCTGTGCGGCAAGTGGCCCTGCTCTGTGCGGCGCTTCTTTGTGAGGCGGGTGGCCCTGCTCTGTGCGGCGCTTCTTTGTGAGGCGGGTGGCCCTGCTCTGTGCGGCGCTTCTTTGTGAGGCGGGTGGCCCTGCTCTGTGCGGCGCTTCTTTGTGAGGCGGGTGGCCCTGCTCTGTGCGGCGCTTCTTTGTGAGGCGGGTGGCCCTGCTCTGTGCGGCGCTTCTTTGTGAGGCGGGTGGCCCTGCTCTGTGCGGCGCTTCTTTGTGAGGCGGGTGGCCCTGCTCTGTGCGGCGCTTCTTTGTGAGGCGGGTGGCCCTGCTCTGTGCGGCGCTTCTTTGTGAGGCGGGTGGCCCTGCTGTGTGCGGCGCTTCTTTGTGAGGCGGGTGGCCCTGCTGTGTGCGGCGCTTCTTTGTGAGGCGGGTGGCCCTGCTGTGTGCGGCGCTTCTTTGTGAGGCGGGTGGCCCTGCTGTGTGCGGCGCTTCTTTGTGAGGCGGGTGGCCCTGCTCTGTGCGGCGCTTCTTTGTGAGGCGGGTGGCCCTGCTCTGTGCGGCGCTTCTTTGTGAGGCGGGTGGCCCTGCCCTGTGTGGCGCTTCTTTGTGAGGCGGGTGGCCCTGCTCTGTGCGGCGCTTCTTTGTGAGGCGGGTGGCCCTGCCCTGTGTGGCGCTTCTTTGTGAGGCGGGTGGCCCTGCTCTGTGCGGCGCTTCTTTGTGAGGCGGGTGGCCCTGCTCTGTGCGGCGCTTCTTTGTGAGGCGGGTGGCCCTGCTCTGTGCGGCGCTTCTTTGTGAGGCGGGTGGGCCTGCTCTGTGCGGCGCTTCTTTGTGAGGCGGGTGGCGCTGCTCTGTGTGGTGGGCAGGGAGGCTCTGTGTGGTGGGCAGCAAGGCACAAGTCATTCTGAAGATGTCGGCGGTGCGGGCTTCAAATGATGGTGCCCAGAGACGGCGCGTGCGCAGATGGAGCTCTCAGCTCAATCTTTCATCTACAAACATGCCAACTCCAGCCGCCATTTCTTTGAAGCCTGCACCGCTGACATTTTCAGAATGGCCAGTGCCTCTCCGCCCGCAGTGTGCACTAGCACACAGCAGCGTCCGCTACCCCAGCACACAGCAGCGTCCGCTACCCCAGCACACAGCAGCGTCCGCTGCCCCAGCACACAGCAGCGCCCGCTGCTTGCAGTCAGCAGCTGGGCCCCCCTCTGCACCGCATGCAGAATCAGCATACTCCAGCACCGCCCCGGCCTCCTGTGACCCCACTCCACCACCACTGCTGCCCCACCTCACCGGTAAGACACCACCAGATTATAAAACGAACCCCATATTTTTTTTTACCTTTTTTATCTCTAAATTTGGGGTGCGTCTTATAATCCGGTGCGTCTTAAAAAACGAAAAATACCGTACTTACCTCCTGGACCAGCAATGTTGGCACTGTGTTTACTGACTGACTTGGCATTTGTATGTCACATGAGAACTGCAGCCAAACAGACATAATGTCACTCGACCACCTGGAAAGACAGCTCTGTCATTGCTTGTACAGCAGTGGACAACCCCTTTAAACACTGTGATTTTGTTTTGTTCACATTTTGCGTTTTTGCTGCATTTATCAGCAACCAAAACCTGTCAGTAAGAAAACTGCTTCCAAAAAGCAGGTTTTGCTGTGTTGCTGCGCAATTTTTTTTTGTTGCGCTTTGGTTAGTCATTTCTCTGCAATGTATGTTTAATAAAGTTAGAAAAAAACGCAGCGGTTGGGTTTTTGCACCATGTTTGCACTCTGATTGCTTTCAATGGTGAAAAAACTGCAAAAATGCCACATCTTTCAAAAACGCAGCAGTTTTCCATTTCAGTCAGGAATAAAAAAAGTCATTTTGTGCATGAAATTTTTGAAATCTCACTACTTTTTCCTGTCCTGTAAAAAAGCAGCTATTCATTTGTATACAACTCATGAAAAAACAATGGGGAAAAAAAAAAGGCAGCAAAATCGCAACAAATAAACATAGCCTTAGGCCCTGTGCACACACTGCGGTTTTACCCGTGTTTTTTTTTTTTTGCGTTTTTTTTTTTTTTTGCTTTTGCTGCAGAAATTTCTTGAGAAAATGGTTGTAACCTTTCTGCAGACGTTCCCCAGCAAAACCTATGGGAAAAAAAATAGCTGTGCGCACACTGCATTTTTTTCTCAAGAACATTCTTTTTGCAGAATTTCTTGTGAAAAAAAATGAGCAGTCACTTCTTTTCTGCAGGTACCTGCGTTTTTTGCCATAGACAATGGTAAAAAAAAAAACGCATCAAAACCGCGGTAAAAACGGATGCGTTTTTCGGTGCGTTATTGGTGCGTTTTTTTTAACGAAGGTGCACTAATCTTTCAGAAATTTCTTCAGAAAAATCCTTTTTCTAGTGCGCACAGGGCCTAAAAGTGGACAGCACACAGGTGATAAAAACTGTTAAAATAACTGAAATGGAGGTCAAAATAGCAAAATAATAAAGCAAATATATTTAATATTTAACACACTAACCAGTGACAGAAATAAATGCCAGCATGGGAAAACAAAACCAGCCCAACACTACACAATATAATGTGCTGTGAACACCCACATATTACCAAGTGCAGAAGAAAGCAACCGCTGACCCTCGATACAATGCATTGTGTGCTAATCTATTGTAATATTAGATTGCAACACTGTTAATTTTTGTATGTAACACAAAGCCTATTCCAGATTCTGCTCTGTCTTTGCCTCATTGTGACATAGAAAAGAAGATGAATGCGCCTTACCTATTCACAGGCTGTACAATAAGGGCACATGTATTCAGATACATGAAAAGACTTCTTAGATAAAAAGGGATCATCAACTAAGTAATGCAAACGTATTTCTCGCTGGTGACCTGCTGTTTTGCAACGCAGAATTCATTTTATTTTTTTTTTAATTGTCTGCAATTAAAAAAGAGGGTCTGCTTTTAATTTCCCCAGCAACAGCGCCACACACTTGCCCATAGGTTGTGCCTGGTATTGCAGCTCAACAGTATTTTATTTGAAGGGAACCTGCTAGGTGATTTTTGCCCTCCTCTCCCAGCCAAATGCACTACAAAACGGTTCTGCTTCTACCCTTTCTGAAATGTAGCTATTATTGGAAACAAAGGACTAATTTTCATTATAGAACGAATGTCTTCAAATAAAAATGAATGAAGACATGAAAGGCCAAGATGAAGGGAGCAGCCAAAATTAAGGCCCACCTTGATGTGGCTGAATGGCTTTTTCATTTCTTGATCAAAAAATATTAACTATAAAAGGACCCTAGATTTTTGTTTTTTTACTTGTAAGGCTAGTTTCACACTTGCGTTGAACGGATGCGTTGCATATAATGGCACAACGGATGCAACGGATCGTACAAAACAACGGAAAGCTTTTTTTTTTTTTCTTCTTCTTCTTTACAGTTTTACCGGCAGCAGACTATTGTGAACGATCAGCTGATCACCCGGCTGCCAGCCGCTCATCTGATCGCTCTCAAAAGCCGGCTGCCGGCCGCTCAGCTGATCGCTCTCAAAAGCCGGCTGCCGGGCGCTCAGCTGATCGTTCATAGAAGCCGGCTGCCGGGCGCTCAGCTGATCGTTCATAGAAGCCGGCTGCCGGGCGCTCAGCTGAACGTTCGGCCACCAAAAGACAAAATAAAGTTTCTGTGATTAAAAAAAAAAAAAATGAGCATGCACAGTGAAAAATAGAGGATTATGCCGCTCAAAAAACGTTACATGCAGCGTCGGCCAGTGGAAGCAACGCAGGTCCTTTTGGCACAATCAGTCATCCATACAAGTCTATGGGAAACAGCGGAATCCGTTAACGGATTCCGCTGTTTTCCAAAAGGGCGGATTGTGACGGAAGGAAAAAAACGCAAGTGTGAAAGTACCCTAAAGCGTTCAGTAATCGCAGTGTGCTGATCTACGGTGTATGTGTTTTGTATATTGGTATATTTGTGTACCTGAATATTAATTTCATGTTGTGGAGAGGAGGGAAAGGTCCGGCATCCACAGATAGAAGTTGTTAAAACTCACAATTTATTTAGAATTAGTTTAAAGGAAAAATAAATGAATGGCCATTAGTAGCATAGGGGTCGCAGGCAGGTGCGGATGCTGGACCCTTCCACTGCTGCTTGCCCAGGAACCAGCCCGGGGTGTCCTGTGCTCCATACACATACACAAGCCACAGTATTTCTTTCTCTTGGCTCTCTGATGACAATTTTTTCTTAATTTACATTAATGTTATACTAAAGGTGTGACAGCCCTTTTTGTTTTTTTGGGTTTTTTTTCTAAATAGAAATTACTTGTCAGCAGTCGAGGAGTTGGATACGCTCTGCGGGCAAGTCAAGTACATGTCCCATTGAATGGCATTAGGGCCAACAAGTTGAATTGTCTGCCCTGGTAATATGTGAAGAGCACAAGCGGTCTTTAAGGCCTGTTTCACACGTCAGTGAAACACACAGACGTTTTTCCCGGACGTGTTAAAAAATGTCCCTCCATATGCCGTGATTCACAGCACCCGTGGGTTGTCCATGTGCAATCCGTGATCTGTACTTCGTGAATGCACATGGCGATAAACTCCAGCTGTCCGTGGTGCTGAAGAGTCCCACGGTGCAGCATCCCGTCCGCCGTTGTCTCTGACCTCTGCAGCTACTTCCTGGTCGGCTGTGGCTGCACACATGAATATGCATGTCATAATGAGCCAGCCAGGAAGCTGCAGAGAGCAGAGGCTGAACACAGCATCGCTGGAAACGGGCGAGTTGAAAACGTTTTTTATTTTTAATGTACGTTTTTTTCTTGAACGTGTTTCACGGATCACACCATAGTGTGGCCCGTGGGACATCAGTGATGCCAGAAAAAAATGTACATGTCTCCGTACGGGAATCACGGACACGCGTGTACGCCGCACGGAGACACGGTCAGTGAAAAATCACTGATGTGTGCGAAGACCCATTGATTATAATGGGTCTGCGTATGTCCGTGATTCTGGTACGTATAAAAACTAGCACATACATACTACAATCACTGATGTGTGAAACAGGCCAGCGCATAATTGTTGTTTGAGGTGACTTTTCAGAAAAAGTTCTTATGCACATGAAGAATAACACTATTTCTAGCCATTATATTACTTGCTTTTTACATTTTTCTCCTATGTAGCTCTCTCTAATTTTCAGTTGTCTCTGAGCTGGTGGGTGGAGAGTATCTGCTTTGATGTCTCCTGTACACAGCACACAGAGATATGAGGGGTTCCTGCTCCCCATCTCCATCCAGAAGCAGCAGCTGCATGGAGGACATTACCCAGGCAAACTGAGCAGTGCAAATGTGCATCCAACTCTGGAGGTAAAACACCAGAAAGCAGAAGCACATGTATGTGTATGTCTCTGTCTCTCTGTTGTCAAAGGGTTATTCCCAAATTTTAAAACTATAATTTTAAGATCTGTGGGGGTCTAACTGCTAGAAGGGAATCTGTTCCATTCATTGTCTAGATCCTAGACTCTAGGTTGAGAGAGCCGAGTAAAGCATTCTACTTTTTTCATCAGTCCCATAGAGAAATGAAAGGACATGTGGCGATTCTGAACCCCATTTTCAGGGAACAATCAAGGTCCCAGCAATCAAACTCTCTCCAATCCAACATATGATCAGTCCTTAGGTATGATAATAACCAGAGCTGTGGAGTCGGTAAGCCAAACCTGCGACTCTGACTCCTCAGTTTCCCTTGCACGGACTCAGACTCCCACATATATAGCTTATAGTTAAGTGAAAAATGTATTGTAGTACAATGTGAGCATCAGACATTTAATCATTTTTTATGATACAATTCTCAAGATATTTAGATAGAACATAAAATATATTTATTGGAATACAACTTTAGAACACAAGTTCTCTTGCGCCTGGCAGTGCTGTAGACGCTCATCCTAACTGCTACCTCAGTCACAGCTTCTTTTCCTTTAGTAAGCTGTTGATCATCAAGCAGTATATGATGACTTGGGTCCACATAAACATCTGCCAGAAGAATTTTATTTTCCAATAGCTGTGTCTCTCTGTTTCATTGAAGCAGAAATGCTATCTGCGATTAAACCTCCTCTTTGGGACAGGCAAAATAGCAAGTTCTTCCACTCCCTTAGGAAAATGCCAGGAGTTAAATCCTCGGCTAGTAATTTGTCAGTCACGGTAAATGGGTGATTAAGCAATTCCTTCAATTCAGCCACCTGTGTCCATTGACCTTCATTTAGGGTTATCTGAGGGTTTGCCATATCTATAAGAAACAATTTTAGTTCAATTAATCGCTCAAACATTAAATAAATGCTGCCTCACCGAGTGGCTTGATCGACAATTGTCCCTTTCCCAACAAGTCTCTTCAAGATGGAATCAATTTTAGGGGTTCTGGCGGCAATAACCAATTTCCTCACTTTTCCAATCAGATTTCCAGCATGTTCCTCTTGCAGACTCTTATTGACAGCTGCAGCGTGTGCACATCACAGCGCATGTGATGAATATGAAAGTGTTTTGAAGCAGCTTCAACAAGATCATCTAATTCTAAAGTATCATTTTGCTGTTCTTCTGTTGTAATATCTGTTTGTTCCTCCATTACATGAACAGCACTGTGGCCTTCCATCTCAAACATATTGAATCCTAAATTTTCTTCTAGCTGTTGTTCATTACTCTCATTTATCAGTTTAATTGTACTTATCATATTTGAAGCATTGTCCATTAGAAAAGCAAGAACCTGTTCTTTTTTGAGTTCGTAATCTTCAAGATCTTTTTCCACTGGAGAAACTGGAGGTCTCAAAAACGGATCCTCACAAAGAATGAGCAGTCAGTTTGTGGCGTTTTTCTAATCTGCTTTTGCTATTGAAAACATTATTTATGATCTCAAAAACTTTTCAGGTGATGCGGTTTTCTTTAAAAGCTGATCTGCTTTTGCAGCTGAAAAACGTATCTTCAAAAAGCGCAGCAAAAATGCTGTGTGTGAATGTAGCCTTAGATCAGGAATAGAACAGCCATTTATAGGACATTTCATAAATTTCCCAAATGCATATGAAAAAATATTCAGCACATTCTGCATTGAACTACTGCCCCCAATTTATTATATATTTTAGGAGTCGGAGTCGGTACATTTTATGAATCCAAAGAAGGAAGGAAGGTGGCACTTCACAGTGGGGTTCTGCAGTTTTTAATGTGCAATCATATGAAAGTTACATAGGTGGGGAGGGAGGAGTGCAGGTGCGTCGGACGACGGACGTTTCGCACTGAGGCTAAGTGCTTCGACGGGTCCAAGCTGGTCCAATGGCTTGGACCCGTGGAAGCACTTGGCCTTAGTGCGAAACGGCCGTCGTCCGGTGCACCTGCACTCCTCCCTCCCCACCTATATAACTTTCATAATATTGTACATTAAAAACTGCAGAACCCCACTGTGAAGTGCCGCCTTCCTTTCTTCTTTGGATTCATCTGACTAAGGCGGGCTTTACACGTTGCGACATCGCTACCGATATATCGGCGGGGGTCACGTCGTTAGTGACGCACATCCGGTGCCGGTAGCGACATTGCAACGTGTAAATCCTAGGTGCGACGATGAACGAGCACAGAAGCGTACAATATCGCTGATCTGTGTAACATCGTTCATTTCCATAATGTCGGTTCGGACGCAGGTACGATGTTGTTTGTTGTTCCTGCAGCATATAAAAAGCAACAATAAGAGGATAATGTCCTCCAAAAATCAAGTATTACTCACAGCAAGTTGGGCTGCAGTGTGTACATCGCCCTGGCCAAAAACTGATGCTCTAGCAGGATACAGCTAAACCCCCACTAAGTGGACGCATCACAGGTGCAGGAGAAGCAGATCACACACACACCTTCATGGAATGGAGGGGAGGTGACTGCTAGATGATAAAACTGCACACAAGTGGCTTGCATAGAGCGCTGTTCACATGCAGATGACACAGTCACAAACCCGCAGCCTATTAGGTAACGCCCTTCTATTAGATCAGGCGGGCTGCCAAGCCGTACTCCACTGTATATCATGCACGGACAGACACTCTACAATGCAAGGCCCAACAGAAAGGGGCCTGGCTGTATCCTGTACAAACAAAAAAATATGAGGTTTTTGTTGGTATTTATGGCCATAAAACGTAAGCCTACACCCTCGTCAAGGGACCTCATGTCTGTAGGTCCCTACACTAAATATAAAAAGCAACAATAAGAGGATAATGTCCTCCAAAAATCAAGTATTACTCACAGCAAGTTGGGCTGCAGTGTGTACATCGCCCTGGCCAAAAACTGATGCTCTAGCAGGATACAGCTAAACCCCCACTAAGTGGACGCATCACAGGTGCAGGAGAAGCAGATCACACACACACCTTCATGGAATGGAGGGGAGGTGACTGCTAGATGATAAAACTGCACACAAGTGGCTTGCATAGAGCGCTGTTCACATGCAGATGACACAGTCACATTATCCTCTTATTGTTGCTTTTTATATTTAGTGTAGGGACCTACAGACATGAGGTCCCTTGACGAGGGTGTAGGCTTACGTTTTATGGCCATAAATACCAACAAAAACCTCATATTTTTTTGTTTGTACAGGATACAGCCAGGCCCCTTTCTGTTGGGCCTTGCATTGTAGAGTGTCTGTCCGTGCATGATATACAGTGGAGTACGGCTTGGCAGCCCGCCTGATCTAATAGAAGGGCGTTACCTAATAGGCTGCGGGTTTGTGACTGTGTCATCTGCATGTGAACAGCGCTCTATGCAAGCCACTTGTGTGCAGTTTTATCATCTAGCAGTCACCTCCCCTCCATTCCATGAAGGTGTGTGTGTGATCTGCTTCTCCTGCACCTGTGATGCGTCCACTTAGTGGGGGTTTAGCTGTATCCTGCTAGAGCATCAGTTTTTGGCCAGGGCGATGTACACACTGCAGCCCAACTTGTTGTTCCTGCAGCACCACACATCGCTGTGTGTAAACCCGCCTGAGCGGCAAATATCTCCTTACCTGCGTCCCGACGGCAATGCGGAAGGAAGAAGGTGGGCGTGATGTTATGTCCCGCTCATCTCCAACCCTCCGCTTCTATTGTCCAGCCGCTTAGTGATGTCGCTGTGACGCCGAACGCACCTCACCCTTGAAGGAGGGATTGTTCCGCGGTCACAGCGACGTCGCCGACAAGGTATGTGTGTGTGAAGCTGCCATAGCGATAATGTTTGCTACGGCAGCGATCACCAGATATCGCATGTGCGACGGGGGCGGGTGCTATCGCACTTCACATTGCTAACCGATGCTAGCGATGTCGCAACGTGTAAAGTACCCCTTAGACTGCAACTTTGGCTGAGCACCACCGTGGACTGCGGGAAGTCCGTTATTCAGTAGAACGACGATCTGTGAGTACCTACCTGCGGCTGCAGTGCCCGGCTGTCTCCATTTATCTTCAGTCCATTTTATACCAACTCCGACTCCACCAAAATGAACACCGACTCAGACTCCGACTCCACAGCCCCGATAATAACTTTAAAAGGTTGAAAATAACCCTTTAACTTTGCTTCTCACTGTATTTCTCCCTGCACCTCCTGCTCCATCCACTTCAATAGGCAGCGTCTTGTTTGGGCCAAAATGGATTTTAACAGTTTCTTTAACCTGTATGAAAAGTTCTAAGTTCAGGAGCTAAGTGATACAGAAGTTGCTCATAAATAATTTTTTAAATCAAAATTAGTCATCTGCTCGGGTAACAAAAATACCCATAGAGCGTACAGATGTGGAGCAGTATAGTAAATAAAGTACAATTTTTGCAGTTGGGGTTGCACACAAAAAAAAACAAACACCTGTCCGTTTTCCTTTACTGGGGCAGTGATACTGAACACCGCCTTCTGCATGGACAGGTATGGCGTTTACAATAAAAATACTATTTTTTTTTCTCCTAAGGACCTCATTTATTAGAGATGCAATACCAGAACGGCGTCTTTTCCAGTCTACCGCTCGCTATCAGCAACTTTCTCACAGTAAAAGAAAAAGGATGTAAAGTGAGAATTATAAATGTTGCAACTTCACAGAAAGGTTAATGTAGCAAAGTTGTGCCCAAGCCCCCACCAGAAGACTAATTTTCGGGGCCACATTTGGGATGTGTGGAGCTCAGCTGGCGAGCGTTGGATAGATTAAGCAGATAATGTGCAGAGGATCCTGTGGGAGCAGGAAAATGTATCCGCTTATCGGCCACCTGCTGCCAATCAAAATGTGACCGAGCACAGAGCACATGGTTCACATAACCAGGACGGAACGTGATGGAGCATGAACAGAAAGGAGCCGTCACTCTGAATGCACCGGCCTTTCCAGGTGGAACTAACGCATTTCAGACATTTGAGGGGGATAAGATCCGATTCTCCAGGAGATTATTTCCTAATTCAATTTTGAAAATGTTAACTTAAAAAAAAAAAAAAAATAGGGAACGCCATAATCGATGACAAGGCACGCTCGGTCTATTAGGCAGATGATATCTCTTTAGCGCATGCTGCATTGTCACACACTGTGAAGCTACATTATCATGCAAATCAATAGTCATTGATTGAAAGAATACATGGACCCTGATGATACCATGAGGCGTCACCGCCCAGCAGAGCTAGCCACACCACGGATTAAGGAGACATCAGTCATCTTGTACCCCAGTAGAGGGACAATCCGGGCTATGATACATTCTTGCAGTGAGTCTGTAACAACCTGCAACTGCATCATGTTTGGTGAGTTAAGAGGCCTCATTGCGCTTTTAGTAACACTCAGGGCTCACATCACCATATCTTCAGTCCTAACAAAACACTGGACCAATGTTATTATACAGTGTGTCCCCCCATATCCTATCCACCGCCATTAACTTGAGAACGGTGGCAGCTATAGGCATAGAAGTGGTGTCTAGGTATAGTAAAGTAGCCATGCGCTACGCAATGAAACCACCTATAGCGCCACCTGGTGGAAAACAGTTAGCATTTTTATCTCAAAAACGGAATGAGATAGAGAAAATAAGTGAATTACAAAGTTGTAGGGCATCATCAATTCAATATGAATCGACACCTTGCATACAGGAATGCTATGATTAGAACGTGTAGAACTCACAAGGCTGCGGACGTGAAGCGATACCTCATGGAGACCTTCCTACAAGTCATTGGGTATGGTGACTGCGTGGCCTCCACGCTCACCTGACCTAACCCCATTGGACTTCTCTCTGTGAGGTCACATCAAACAGCAGGTGTATGCGACCCCTCCACCAACATTGCAGGACCTACGACCACGTATCACAGATGCTTGTGCACACGTGTCACCTACCATATTGCACAACGTGCAGCAGGATACAGTATGCTGTGCAGAGTCCAGACGTGCATTGCAGCAAGATACAGTATGCTGTGCAGAGTCCAGACGTGCATTGCAGCTGACGGGGGCCACTTTGAAGATCAAGGTTAAATGAGTGCCATATGCGTGACCAGCATTCAATGTTTTGGGGGGTCATGGGTTTCATATCATAGCATTTCTGTATGCAAGGTGTCGATTCGTATTAAATTGATGATGCCCTACAATTTTGTAATTCACTTTTTTTTCTCTATCTCGTTCCATTTTCGAGATAAAAATGCTAACTCTGTTGTTTTCCACCAGGTAACGCTATAGGTGGTTTCATTGCGTAGCTCATGGCTAATTTACTATACCTAGACACCACTTCTGTGCCTATAGCTGCCGCCGTTCTCAAGTTAATGGCGGTGGACAGGATATGGGTGAACACACTGTATATTACTAGTTACTATATATTTGCTGCAGCTTGCACCTACTGTCTTTTAAGAGGATAAAAATCATCAACGGATATGGTCACCTTGGGATCTTTTTGTGAACAATCGTACTTAACCACCAGAGGAAAAAAGTGTATATGCCTCGATATGCCAATTATATGCAAAATGCGTCAAACTCCCCCCCCCCCCCCCCCATGCGCTTCCCTATCCTATCTTTCCCTGAGTCTCCCCTGTCTAAAATTAACACACAAGAGGTCTTTAAGTAACCGGACACTCCCATAATACACTTATAGCAACACTATGAAAAAATATTTTTCGTATAACATTTCTTCAAAAAAGGAGTACATAGATCCTGAATATTAAATAGTAATCTTTATTTCATAAATAACCACACAATTAAAAAGATGTGCACAGTAAACAGACAGACTATAGCAGCATAATATTGCACATAAAGGAGTCAGTCCTGGAACAAAGTAACATTTGCTATTGCAGTAAACAAAGTTATAGTCTAAGGGGTGCTTCACACACAGCGAGCTCGCTGCCGAGATCGCTGCTGAGTCACGCTTTTTGTGACGCAGCAGTGACCTCATTAGCGATCTCGCTGTGTGTGACACTGAGCAGCGATCTGCCCCCTGCTGCGAGATCGCTGCTCGTTACACACAGCCCTGGTTCGTTTTCTTCAAAGCCGCTCTCCTGCTGTGACACACAGATCGCTGTGTGTGACAGCAAGAGAGCGACAAATGAAGCAAGCAGGGAGCAGGAGCCGGCGTCTGGCAGCTGAGGTAAGCTGTATCCAAGATAAACATCGGGTAACCAAGGTGGTTACCCGATATTTACCTTAGTTACCAGCCTCTGCAGCTCTCACGCTGCCTGTGCTGCCGGCTCCGGCTCTCTGCACATGTAGCTGCTGTACACATCGGGTTAATTAACCCGATGTGTACAGCAGCTAGGAGAGCAAGGAGCCAGCGCTAAGCAGTGTGCGCGGCTCCCTGCTCTCTGCACATGTAGCTGCATTACACATCGGGTTAATTAACCCGATGTGTACTGTAGCTAGGAGAGCAAGGAGCCAGCGCTCAGTGTGCGCGGCTCCCTGCTCCCTGCTCACACTGGTAACTAATGTAAACATCGGGTAACCATACCCGATGTTTACCTTAGTTACCAGTCTCCGCAGCTTCCAGACGGCGGCTCCGTGCAAGCGCAGCGTCGCTTGCACGTCGCTGCTGGCTGGGGGCTGTTCACTGGTCGCTGGTGAGATCTGCCTGTTTGACAGCTCACCAGCGACCATGTAGCGATGCAGCAGCGATCCTGACCAGGTCAGATCGCTGGTCGGATCGCTGCTGCATCGCTAAGTGTGAAGGTACCCTAACTAGCAAAAACTATGTCTAGATAAGGGGCTACAGTATCTAAATTATGGTTCCACCATGGAGAATCCTCTTTCAAGCCCCCATCCAGCGTCTATTGAACACAGGGCTCACCTTATCACCAATAAGTAATAAACTTCATCAGAATTAATCACAAAAAAATAACCAGAATTAAATCCGTTCTTTACTATGTGACTCAGAGACTGGTGGGTGACGGATCTGTCTTTTACTCCGATCGTACCAGCTGCTTGTGGCACGGAGCAGTACCACCAAGGGGATATCTCCGCTCTGCTGTGTATTTGCTAGACTGGTCGATATTCAAGCTCCCACAAGAGATCAGTCAGCCACAAGACCAATATATTTCATCATAGTAAGTCACAAAAACTCCAGGACTGCATACACTCTGTGCTTAGTAACCCAGTGACTGGTGGATGACGGATCTGTCTATAAGCTAGGTTGGACCTTATTCCCGAAAGGGGACAGTATCCATATCCATTTAAATGCAGACGAGCCGGTTGCTTATGGCACAGAACAACTCCACTAAGGGGGATATCCGCACTACCGTGTAGATGCTACACCGGTCAACGTCCCGACAATCCAAACAGATCAATCAGCCACAAGCCCATAGTTTACCTGGGTACATCAATCTGCATGCCGCTAGCCACTTACCCCGACGTACGTTTCGCGCCCAGCTTCATTCTCCATGGTGGAACCATTATTTAGATACTGTAGCCCCTTATCTAGACATAGTTTTTGCTAGTTAGACTATAACTTTGTTTACTGCAATAGCAAATGTCACTTTGTTCCAGGACTGACTCCTTTATGTGCAATATTATGCTGCTATAGTCTGTCTGTTTACTGTGCACATCTTTTTAATTGTGTGCTTATTTATGAAATAAAGATTACTATTTAATATTCAGGATCTATGTACTCCTTTTTTGAAGAAATGTTATACGAAAAATATTTTTTCATAGTGTTGCTATCCCCTGTCTAAAAGTCTAGTCAATTCTTGTTGAAAACTTTTGAAATGCAATTTTGCACTTTTATGTTCTAAAATGGCAATTCTTTGCAAATAAATAAACAGTTTTAAAAAAAAAAAAAAAGAGGATAAAAATCAGCAGCATCTGCAGCATGTTGATTTTTGGTTACAATTAGGGATGAGCGAACTGCTCTGTACTCACTGACAGTGTAATGGAAGGCAATTCTCCATTGACTTATATTATACTCTGTAAACGAGCACCAAGTTCCCGAGCATCACAATGCTGACTAGGCGTACCGAGCACAGAGCAGTTTGCTCATCCCTAGTTTAATATCTGAACTACGTTCCTGCGACTGTGATAGGAGTCAGATTTTCAGGCTGCAAATTTGGATGAAAATACTGTAAGTAGCATATGCAAAATGTGTGAACAGACCCTAAAAACAGATGCTTCTTTTTGCTCAAAGTCAAGCCGCTATAAAGAAAATAAAATTAACAACCTGAAAAAGAGAGGACCGGGCAGGTTTCTCAATCATTATTTTGGGGTAGAAATGTCTGTTTTGTTTATTCTCTCTACTAATGAACGTTGCAGTTTTATGCAACTTTTCCATAAGGATCCATAAAGTGACAGTAAGGGAAAGCTCCATTCTATTGTAACATTCTATCCTGATGACAGATAATCTGTCCTGTCCACAGACCACCCACACAAATCAAAGACTATCTTATCCCTAACCACGGCGGGCTCAGCACTGCGTGCGATGCTGACGGAACGCCGGGACGTGGATTCTGCTGGCAGATATCTGGACTTATTCCACATACCACGCTAATGTTACCAAGTAACGTGCTGTGGGATTGTCGCTGACTGTGGGGATTTATGCTGCCCTTTTCTGATTTGCAGCGAGGAGGGAAGGTCACCCAGCAATCATTACACACACATAGCTATAACAACATATAAACAAGGGTCATCACAGACTAGGGGCAGAAGCAGGTTTATTACCTGGAGAAATCAGAAAGACAATGGAAATGTATTGGATGAATTGCACAAGACAATGCAGGATCGTCTGTTCACGTCACAGAACCTTAAAGGGGTATTCCCACCTCTAGAAGTGATTGTCACGTGTGATAGACAGTCATGTGGTTTCTGGCTATAGAAGGTCACAGTGTCTGGCTGCGCAGAATGCTCCCTGACTTTCCATTATTCCTGAGGTCAGTATGCTTTAGCACAGATAGCTTTCCTGCTGGATTCATCTCTCCCCTCTTGGACCCGGCAGGAGCTCTCCTTCCACCCATCTCCTGATCATCAGTATTCTCCTGGTGCTTAAAGGGAACCTGTCATCAGAAATTTTGCTTTAAACCTAAAAGTCTCCCCCTCTGCAGCTCCTGGGCTGCATTCTAGCAGGTTCCTGTACTTTTTGTGGCCCCTTTTAAACCAAATTAAATACTTTATAAACTTGTACCTTTTGCTATGTAAATTTTGTAAATCGTCCATGGGGGCGGGGCTCTCTGCTGACCGTTGCTGTTCCTCCAGCAGATTTACGCCGCCCCCCCCCCCCCCCCCCAACGCTGAATTTCATATCTCAGGACGCCGACCCTGGGTGCCTGTGGTCCTGCGCATGCGCTGTGCGACTGTAGCGGGACTGTGCACTGTGTGCACGTGTGACTGCTGGTGACGTTTTGCGCAGGCACGAGGTTATGGGCGGCGCTGTGAGTGTCATCAAGTGCCGCCCATGACCTCGTGACCGCACTTTCCCCTCTTCCTCCAGCGTTCTGCGCAAGCGCTTGCTGGCCAGATGACCCGACGTCACCTCTTTCCCATCTTTCCCATCTTGCCCTGCTGCAGGGTAAGATGGGAAGGAAATGACGTCGGGTCATTTGGCCGGCAAGAGCTTGTGCAGAACGCTGGAGGCAGTGGGGGAAAGCGCGTCCACGAGATTATGGGCGGCCACTTGCGATGCAATCACAGCGCCACCCATAATCTCGTGCTTGTAACACACGTCACCAGCGATCCTGGCGTGGGCGGCACCCCGGGCGCAGTGGGCAGCGTCCTGATGGATGAAATGGAGCGTGGGGGGACGGCGTCAATGTGCAGGAGGAACAGCAACGGTCAGCAGAGAGCCCGCCCCCATGGACGATTTACAAAATTTACATAGCAAAAGGTACAAGTTTATAAAGTATTTAATTTGGTTTAAAAGGGGCCACAAAAAGTATAGAAACCTTGCTAGAATGCAGCCCAGGAGTTGCAGAGGGGGAAACTTTTAGGTTTCAAGCTAAATTTCTGATTACAGGTTCCCTTTAAATACTCCCTTCTTCCCTGGACTGGTGCTGGTGATATTATTCAGTTCACTGTAGCTCTGGTTGCAAGCAGGAGGCTTGTACTCCACTGTGGTATATTTGCTAAATCTTGCTGAGCTTTTGCCTGTGTCATCTGTGGATAAGTAGTCCATGCATTTTCCCCTTTATATCCTCCTTGTGTCTCCATTTAGCGTTTAATGGGGTTGACAAAGAGCTCATTCCACCCGTTCCCTATTTAGGGTCCAGCAATAGGAATATCTATCTAGGGTCAGGTATCTGGCTCGGCGCATAAGTGTGGAACCTCTCTAGGGTGGTGAGGGACCCCAGGTAACAGCAGTAGGTTTGGTCAGGGGTCACCATCTCCCCCTTCCCTAGACGCAGGGGTCCCCCTTTCCTTATCTTTCATCGCTTGCTTCGTACCTCCCGTACCTTAGCATGACAGTGATTGCTCCTTGGATAGGTTATAATTGCTGGGGGTCCGAACGTTGGAACCTCCATCAATACCAAAAATAGTAAGGTCTATAGTGGTGAAGCTATATGGTCCACAGCTTCTCAGATGTGCAACAACAAGATGACTTGCACTGCAGTTTCCCTGCACATTAGTCCCAGGATTGAAAGGTGCCCCAAGTACCGGACCCCAATCAGTCATGACATTAGGCAGTCAGAGAGGCATGTAAGAAATCTATACCCTTTCATATCATATTTGACCAGCCATAAGTAGACAGTGAACTGGCTTCAATATTAAAAAGAACCTGTCCTCAGAAAATCACCTACTGTTTAAATCAGGCTTTTATGTTGACAGTGTTTTGTTTTTTTTAATTTTTGTTTTTTATTATTTTATTTTTTTCATACCATGGCTTGAAATAAACACAAATTAGAAATCTTGCCATTTTCACACTGGCCACTGGGATATTTTATACTCGCACATATTTTACAGAAGACTTTTCAGAATTCTCATTATCATCAGAGGCAGGATTACTGAACACCTCTATACACAGCTGATAACACAGGATCCACAGGCACTCTAAATGTCACATCTGACCCTGTTTCCACTTCTTTCATATTGGCTTTTTCACACGCTCATTAGATGCTTTAATACAAAAGATAAGGTCTGAGATTGTCCACTGCTGCTAATGTACATGTGTTGTTAATACATTTTCCAGTTCGGGGCTCCCTCTAGTCATCAGTGCTGGCGGTGCAGTTGACTTGTTGAATGGGAGCCAGACACCTGTGGAGGACTGGCAATCAGGTCATTCAGATTGGGCCTATATAACTGAGTAGTTTTCTCCTATTCCTTGCCGGTGCTCAATGGATCTCCTGTGTGCTAAGGACATTCTGAAACCAGCCCTGCTCTCTACCAGAACTCCTCTCAGATAAGTTGGTCTTTGTACCTCTGCTTATTGTTTCAACTTTCTTGTTGTTTTTTTCTGTTTTGATACTAATGCTTGATTCCTGATTTTGCCTGTGTGGATTTCTTGGTGGAGTTGGATCATTCCCTGCTGGGAGTGTCCGTATACCTAGCTCCATGTTCTGCTATGTATTGTGTTTTGTCATGCTTGATATTAAATTCAGTCCCCCATCTATATTAGTGTTTTTTTGGATCCCAGTAACACCAGAGTACTGATATAGTGGGGGAGAGCCTGTGTGGGCTCAGGGCTTTTCCATATCAGGCGTGCTGAGATTTATTAGGGTTTTTATGGCTGCAGACAGTGCTCTTTCCTATCCAGACAGTTTGGGCCTCATCTTTGCTGAATCTGTTTTCTAGCTATGCATTGTGTTTTCTTATATCACCGTAGACTTTACATGTGGGGGGCTATCTACATCTTTGGGGATTGCGCTGAGGCAGATTAGCTTTTCTAATATTTCTCTCTGTAAGAATAGTTCTCCGGCTTTGTCGAGGCGACTAGGTCATCGTAGGCTCGTCCCACGGCTACTTCTAGTTGTGTGTCAGTGTTAGGTCTACAGTCCGTTAAGGTTCCAGCCACTCTGGTTACTTTTTGGGTTTCCGCAGTTTTTGTCCTTTTTCTGATCCTCCTCGGTCACTGAATCATAACATACATGTGTCTTTCCTAATACAACAGGGCGTATGAGTCTAGAAGTTGCAACATTTCTATTTTTATATACAAATAGTGATGTGAAAAATAAAAAAAAAAATCCAAAAGCTTTTAAAAAATACATTTAGGGCAAAAATCTGATGTAAACAATAGGTCATTTTCCTTCCCTAGAAAGAGTGTGCGTTCAGTGTAATGCACAATGTGGACGTGCCACATATCCTCGCTGCGGTGGTAATGTGGATGTAGGTACGTCATCCCTGTGGAGACCATCATCGCTAGATATGACAGGTGATAATGGTTGTTTCATAACATTTCCTGTGGGTATATTCAATTATTATTGCTGCCAACCACCTTTTTTAATAGGAGCTCTCTTCTCAACTTGCTAGAAAAATATCCGCATTATTTTGGAGCGCTTTATTAAAAAATTAAGATCCAGAATCTAATCCACGGTTCAGTGTCAGGGCTAATATAGCTCTGGATGGCGGCACGGCCGTGCAGAGGGCTCTCGCTGTGCAGACTCGCTGGCACGCTGAACATAATGTTATTAAATGAACTGCTGACCTTACAATGTCTGGAGATTGTGAAGCCGGCACCGCGCCATTAGGGAAGCGGCTGATATACGCCACAATTACCATAATATGCACACAAAAGTCACTTTTTCAAAAAGTTTTTAATAATATGTTACATTGTTGTAATGTGTCCTGGTTTTATGACATCTACCAATGACAATTTTTTTTTAGGTACTTTGCAGGAAATATTAGCAAAATGCTTAAAGGGGGTGTCCACTTTCAGACTTCTCATGTCCATTTTTCCCCTCTATCCCCCTCTTCAATCTTGTAATGCACTTATATTTGTCTTTTGGAGCGCTGTCATGTGACCTGAACCCCCATGTTGTGATGTACTGTAACTACATCACGTCAATCAGTCACATAGGTCTCTCGCTTTGACAGTGTTATGTTGGGTCTGATGCAGCAGAGCTGACAGTGTTATGTGGGTCTGGTGCAGCAGAGCTGACAGTGATATGCTGGGTCTGATGCAGCAGAGCTGACAGTGTTATGCTGGGTCTGGTGCAGCAGAGCTGACAGTGTTATGCTGGGTATGGTGCAGCAGAGCTGACAGTGTTACATTGGGTCAGGTGCAGCAGAGCTGACAGTGTTATGTTGGGTCTGGTGTAGCAGAACTGACAGTGTTATGCTGGGTCTGGTGCAGCAGAGCTGACAGTGTTACATTAGGTCTGGTGCAGCAGAGCTGACAGTGTTATGCTGGGTCTGTTGCAGCAGAGCTGACAGTGTTATGCTGGGTCTGGTGTAGCAGAGCTGACAGTGTTACACTGGGTCTGATGTAGCAGAGCTGACAGTGTTATGCTGGGTCTGGTGCAGCAGAGCTGACAGTGTTACATTGGGTCTGGTGCAGCAGAGCTGACAGTGTTATGCTGGGTCTGGTGCAGCAGAGCTGACAGTGTTATGTCGGGTCTGGTGCAGCAGAGCTGACAGTGTTACACTGGGTCTGGTGCAGCAGAGCTGACAGTGTTATGCTGGGTCTGGTGCAGCAGAGCTGACAGTGTTATGCTGGGTCTGGTGTAATAGAGCTGACAGTGTTACATTGGGTCTGGTGCAGCAGAGCTGACAGTGTTACATTGGGTCTGGTGCAGCAGAGCTGACAGTGTTATGCTGGGTCTGGTGCAGCAGAGCTGATTGTGTTACATTGGGTCTGGTGTAATAGAGCTGACAGTGTTACATTGGGTCTGGTGCAGCAGAGCTGACAGTGTTACGTTGGGTCTGGTGTTTCACATCTGATTGTGTTACATTGGGTCTGGTGTAGCAGAGCTGAGAGTGTTACATTGGGTCTGGTGTAGCAGAGCTGATTGTGTTACATTGGGTCTGGTGCAGCAGAGCTGACAGTGTTACGTTGGGTCTGGTGTTTCACATCTGATTGTGTTACATTGGGTCTGGTGTAATAGAGCTGACAGTGTTACATTGGGTCTGGTGCAGCAGAGCTGACAGTGTTACGTTGGGTCTGGTGTTTCACATCTGATTGTGTTACATTGGGTCTGGTGCAGCAGAGCTGACAGTGTTACATTGGGTCTGGTGTAGCAGAGCTGACAGTGTTACATTGGGTCTGGTGTAGCAGAGCTGACAGTGTTACATTGGGTCTGGTGTAGCAGAGCTGACAGTGTTACATTGGGTCTGGTGTAGCAGAGCTGATTGTGTTACATTGGGTCTGGTGCAGCAGAGCTGACAGTGTTACGTTGGGTCTGGTGTTTCACATCTGATTGTGTTACATTGGGTCTGGTGTAGCAGAGCTGACAGTGTTACATTGGGTCTGGTGTAGCAGAGCTGATTGTGTTACATTGGGTCTGGTGCAGCAGAGCTGACAGTGTTACGTTGGGTCTGGTGTTTCACATCTGATTGTGTTACATTGGGTCTGGTGCAGCAGAGCTGACAGTGTTACATTGGGTCTGGTGTAGCAGAGCTGATTGTGTTACATTGGGTCTGGTGCAGCAGAGCTGACAGTGTTACGTTGGGTCTGGTGTTTCACATCTGATTGTGTATGCATTTCTAGTACAGAGTATCACAGCTCGGGGTTGGTAGAAACTACTTGGCTTGGTATCAGTGCAGCAATTATTGGAGCACAAGTTGTAGCACGCACAGATGTGGTCAGTGTGATAGTAATCTGCTCCACATCACCCTGCAGGAGAGAATAGCACCGCTACCTGAGGGCTTTATAACACAGCTTTCTGTAGGGACCCGTCACTGCTCCATTCTTCATGAAATCACACTTTTGGAGCATTACTTTTTTATCACACTGGGCTGAGTGATTCCTGCGTTATGTCCCCTAGAAATTTCTAAATAAATCGACAACTGGGGTGAAACCATTGGTGTCAGTCCTGATGGGGATATGGCCAGTAACTGTCCTGACTGGTAACACCCAGATGTCAATTTATTACAGCATCACTCCAGTGTTATTTTCTTTTTATTTCCCCACTGCTTTGTTGCTTTAAATTTAAGTCCCCTGCTCCATCATATACTCACTCACCTGCCGCCGTCTTCTGTTTCACCAATGCTCCGGCCGGCTACGGCGATTTGTGACCTGCCGGCAACTGAACAGGAGCGCCGTCATAAACCAACACTTCTCTTAGGCTACTTTCACACATCAGTTTTCTGCATTCAGGCACAATCCTTTTTTTTCCTGATCCAAAGGATCCGGCAAAAAAATATAAAACCGTATCCACCAGATCCGGTTTTTAACGGATCCGTTATGCCGGATGCGTACAAAACCGGATCCGGTGGACACCGTTTGCATCCGTTTTTGCATCCGGTTTGTCCTTTTTTTTTTTGAAGGATCAGCTTTTTTAATTAATTTTGTGCATGCGCAGTTTACAAAAACGGATCCGGTAGCCGCATCCATTTTTTACCGCATTGCGCCAGATCCGGCGTCCATAGGCCTTCATTGTAAAACACGCTGTATCGCGCCGTATCCGGCGCGATGCGGTTTTTTTGCCGGACAAAAAAACGTTGCAAGACACGTTGCCTCCGGCCGCTGCTTTGATAAATTTTGCAGCATCCGGAAAAAAACGGATGCAACGCAAAGCCATCAGGTACAATCCGGTAACAATGCAAATCTATGGGGATAAAACGGATGCGGTACCGGATCAGTTTTACCCGTTTTTTTCCGGATTGTACCTGATGGAAAAAAACTGATGTGTGAAAGTAGCCTAAGAGAGCCTCGTTCTAGTCTCTCTCTGGTATCCTTGCCTCGTCCTGGTCTCATTCTGGCCTTGCCCTGGTCTCCTTCTGGTCTCATCCTGGCCTTGTCCTCGTCTTGTTCTGTCCTAATTTCGGCTGGCCTCATTCTAAACCTTGTCCTGGCCTGGTCCTAGTCTCATCCTCACCTCCTCCTGGTCTCGTTCTGGCCTTGTTCTGATCTCATTTTGGCTGGCCTCGTTCTAGCCTTGTTCTGGCTTCATCCTGCTCTCGTTCTGGTCTCATCCTGGCCACATCCTGGTCTCGTCCTGATCTTGTTCTGGTCTCCTCTTAGCTGCGTTCTGGTCTCGTCCTGGTCTCATTCTGGTCTCCTCCTGGCCTCGTTCTAGCCTTGTCCTGGCTTCATCCTGATCTTGTTCTGGCCTTATCCTGGCCTTGTTCTAGCCTTGTCCTGGCTTCATCCTGATCTCATTATGGCCTCGTTCTGGCCTTATCCTGGCCTTGTTCTAGCCTTGTCCTGGCTTCATCCTCATCTCATTATGGCCTCGTTCTGGCCTTATCCTGGCCTCGTTCTAGCCTTGTCCTGTCTTCATCCTGATCTCGTTCTGGTCTCATCCTGGCCTCATTCTGGTCTTATTCTGGCCTCATCCTGCTCTCGTCCTGGTCTCATTCTGGTCTCATTCTGGTCTCATTCTGGTCTCATTCTGGTCTCATTCTGGCTGGCCTCGTTCTAGCCTTGTCCTGTCTTCGTCCTGATCTCGTTCTGGTCTCATCCTGGCCTCATTCTGGTCTTATTCTGGCCTCATCCTGCTCTCGTCCTGGTCTCATTCTGGTCTCATTCTGGCCCCATTCTGGTCTCATTCTGGTCTCATTCTGGTCTCATTCTGGTCTCATTCTGGTCTCATTCTGGCTGGCCTCGTTCTAGCCTTGTCCTGTCTTCGTCCTGATCTCGTTCTGGTCTCATCCTGGCCACATCCTGGTTTTGTTCTCGCCTTGTTCTGGCCCCGTTCTGGTCTCATTCTGGCTTGCCTCATTCTAGCCTTGTCCTGGCTATGTCCTGATCTCATTCTGGTCTCATTCTGGCCTCATCCTGGCTTTCATAGACTTGTATTTGAGCTCTTGTGACATAACTTCCGATTTCCTGACCAGATAAAAGTTACAGTCACAAGATAGCGTCGCAGAACTGAAGCGGCGCCAAAAAAAGATGAAACAGCCGGACATTAGTATAATATAAGGGTCAGGGTACCTAGAGTTAAAGCACCACTCCACCACTGAAAAAAAACAAAAAAAAAAACCGCTGGATTGGTTCTTTAAAACATATCAAAGAGGGATAACTGGAGCGAGGTACAAAACATTTCTAACAAAAGATGTTCCAGTGTTGTCATTTCATGAAAAACATTGTAACATATTGGCAACAGCAGTGACAGAGTCTACAGAAAAGTAGATCCACAATGGAGCTGCATTGTAAAGTTCCATGATTTCGGCTCCGTTCACAGATTCCCCAAGTACAGGAGTCTGTATTGGATCCACCGTCATTCAGTGCCACGATGAAGTACTGTATTCTAAAAACACTGCTGATAGTATATGACTCTGTATCAGAACAGTGGAAAAGTGCCGTATAGGACGCCATAAACTAAAGAACATGCAGCTTCCCTCCAAGATGTAAACAGCTCTCTAATGCCACCTATAGGAGGTAACTACCTTTATAAGCCAAAGTTTCACCTTTAAAGGAAACCTGTCTCATTGTAGATGCAGTCTGATCTGTGGACAGCGTGATCCAGGGAAGGAGAAGCTGAGCAGAATGATGTATAGGTTTGTTAGAAAAGATTCAGTGTATCTTTATTCATTGATATTTCTGGTGTCTGTATGGATACGTCCAGTGGGTGGGCATATTCAGTGACTGACAGCTACCACTGTATGGACAGTCATACAGGAAAGACTGTCAATCACTGAATAGCTCCGCCCACTGGACTCATCCATACAAATACCTGGAATTTCAATGTGTAATATGCCAAGTAAGCTAAAGCTTTTCTAACAAAAATTTATATCAATCTGATCAGCTCCTTCGGCTCTATAACATCCTGCCTGCAGATCAGATAACATTTTTAAAGCGCACCAATCACCAGGATTTTCCTACATAACCTAAGCCAGTGCTATACTGACACTATCATGCTGACTCTATACATACCTTTAGTTTTCAGCTCGGATATATAAGTTTTGAAACACAAGCAACTAAAGTTTGTAAAATGAACAGCTTTTTGAATGACAGCAGCTGCCGATCAGCTGATAGCTGGGGGGGTATTCATAGTGATTCCCACCCCAAGTATCCATCCTCTCCCTGTTATTTATGCTAATTCTATTATAGAATTGTTTTACTAACTGACTAGAAGGACCTGTGCTGATGTCATACCCATGTGACCAGAAGGGGCCTCAGCCAACAAAAATAATGTTGCTTCCTGGTATCAGCTATGTTGGATGAGTCTCCTCCCCTTTTGGTCACATGGGTATGACATCAGCACAGGTTCGTCTAGCCAAATAATAAAACAATTCTATAATAGAATTAGCATAAATAACAGGGGGAGTATGGACAGGCAGAGGGGAGGGAATCACTATGAATACCCACCCCAGCTATCAGCTGATCAACAGCTGCTGCCACTCAAAAAGCTGCTAATTTTCCAAACTTTACTTGCTTGTCTTTCCAAACTTATACATTCGAGCTCACAACTAAAGGTATGTAGAGAATCAGTATGATAGTGCCAATATAGCACTGGCTTTAAGTTATATAGGAAATTGCTGGTGATTGGTGCGCTTTAACATAATAGGTTCTTTTATAAACAAGTCTTATAACACAATTTAGCCAAACTCCACTGACAATGGGCACCATCAGTCCCAAAACTGCTGTCTTTGGAATGATGCCTTTTGGAGACCATTTGATTTGGCTAATTACCCTACATCATGTAACAAAGCTTGTTAAAGAGTGAACCTTTTAATTTATACAGTAGCTACCTCCAAAAAGTTAATACTAGAGAGCCATCTTTCTTCTTTTAAAGGAGAGAGAAGTTACATAGTGTTGTGCCAAGGAGCATTGTCTTGTTAGGCTAGTTTCACACATCCGGCTTTTCGCCGGTTTGCCGGATTTGGCGCACGCCAGTACAGTGGCAGAGCCGCAATGTCCGAGTCCCATGCTCCGGTCACATGACAGCATGTGACTGGCACTTGTCGCGCTGCCATTGTACTGTATACACTGTACTGGCGTGCGCCGAAACCGGCAAAACAGCGAAAAGCCGTATGTGTGAAACCGGCCTTAGTGGTCTGCACAAGGAGAAGTAGCACCCCCCGTCACAGGCTTCTCACCCAGCTAACCAAGTCGCTGCTCCACTAAGGCAGCCGGGCATGATTTAAAGGCCATGTACCAGAAAATGACCACTGTATCTGCATATAACAACATTTCTGAAGGTGACAGGTTGCCTTCCAGGCACAGTAACAAAATGGCACAAATATCTTTAAGACAGGCACAGTTTCTAAGTATGGATTTATCAAAAACGAATCATGATCAGTTTATTAAGAGCTCCCCAGGTCAACGGTAACATTGCAATAAGTGTGAAATCTGCAGCTGATCCAGTTTACCATGTTGTTTAGTCTCCTGGAAAACTGGTCCACGAATCTAGGACAATGTGTATCATGAGGGGAGAATTTCTGCACACAATCGCTGGGGTTCTCCCTGACCTGTAACACTGTGATGTCACCCCGCTCCATAAAAGTAATGAATAGAGAATTAGTCACTGACTGTAACAATGCAAATTATACTGACAGTACAAATATAAAAGAGGCTAATAAAAATAACAAATACTAAAAGTAGCAATCAAAGCAAACACCAAATCCAGTCTAGCCCATTCTCCTTGTAAAAAGGTCTGCTAAAATAGGGCACGGATGCTTCAGGCGTGAGTCACCGAATACCACAACATTTAATATCTGTTTATATGCGTCTATTACATTGTTATGTCACACAGCCGACATCTGCAAAAAGTATATATAGAAAAGGGCAACCACGAAACTGCAGCCGCCCGGACGCAACAAAGGAAAGGACGTCAGTAGGAAGGATTAGGATAATATATGGAGATTTAGTGAGACATGGACTTTTTTTTTCCTGATGTGGTGTTGAAGGTTTTGATGGTTTGGTGTTTTTGATTGCATTTTTCTTTTTCTCTCCAGGCGTTAATAAAACCTGAAAGCATGAAAAAACATTTTAAAGACTCAATATGTACGGACAAATTAGGACTGTTCTCTGCCGTTGACCGTCGCACATCTTTATGTACTTGTCCGATGCTTCTGCCCTGGAGGGGTGTCTCATGGTCCGGACCACCAATCAAACAGGGCTTTTAAAGGGCTATAACATATCAAAAGAGGTTTACAAGTTTATTCCCACTCTTAAGGTGTTGCCCAACACTTTTTTAGTGTTTAAATATAGCACAAAAGGGTGAAAAAATATATAAAATACAGTGTACTTGTCTTCCGGTCTCCTGCCATCCCTCTAGTAGATATTGTCTTGATTGCCTGCAGCAGTCACATGTCTGTACAATCACTGGCTGCAGCTGTAAGGGGCACTTTGCACACTACAATATCGCAGGTGCGATGGCTGTGGGGTCAAATCGAAAGTGACGCACATCCGGCGTCGCTGTCGACATCGGAGTATGTGAATCCTTTTTACTACGATTAACGAGCGCAAAAGCGTCGTAATCGTATCATCGGTGTAGCGTCGGTCATTTCCATAATTTCGGAAGGAGCGATGTTACGATGTTGTTCCTCGTTCCTGCGGCAGCGCACATCGCTGTGTATGAAGCCGCAGGAGCGAGGAACATCTTCCACCTGCGTCCCGGCTGCAATGAGGAATGAAGGAGGTGGGCGGGATGTTTATGTCCCGCTCATCTCCGCCCCTCCGCTTCTATTGGCCGTCTGCCGTGTGACGTCGCTGTGACGCCGCACGACCCGCCCCCTTAGGAAGGAGGCGGATCGCCGGCCAGAGCGACGTTGCAGGGCAGGTAAGTGCATGTGACGCTGCCGTAGCGATAAGTTTCGTTACGGCAGCTATCACAAGATATCGCAGCTGCGACGGGGGCGGGGACTATCGCGCTCGGCATCGCTACCATCGGCTTGCGATGTTGCAGCGTGCAAAGTAACCTTAAGACTTTTTCAGTTGATGTTGCCAGTGATTGTCTGCATCAAGGAAGACTACTGGGTGACCTGGGCACCAATACCATAGAAAAAAGGAAGAAATTGGAAAGTGAAAATTCGGTGATATTTTGTTTTTCATCCAGGGCCACAAAGTGGATAATCGATTTAAGGTTCCCATGTGAAATACCCTTTTTTAAATCTCCTAAATGTACATTGACCCTTATAATGTGTGATTTCTTCTCCTGCTTAGATTAAAGGAAAGTCTATTGGAAACACTTTATTTGAGGGTCCGAGGTTCAGTTTTAAGTCCGGTCTAGATGTTTTTTGACAGGTGAATCTATAAAAATCCCAGATGAGTGAGTCACACTGGAACGGACACTGGTAAAATATTTGCTAAAAAAAAAATAGTTAAACTTTGCTGTATGGGGAAACTGGTGTTGGTATTTATTGTAATGTCCAGCGTAAGTCAATTAGTAACCACAGGCAAATCATTAATGAAAGCGACAGTGCATCTCCCAGTCCTATCACTGGCATGGGTATGACCTCTCCTAAAACCAACAAAGGGCTTAGTCAGTGGACTTTTGCGTCCAAAACTCCAATCGCCCTATTACACCTGATTCAGAAGTCAATTTTATCACAGGTTACATGGTAAAGTGCGGAATATGTTGTCTCCGTATAAAAAATATATTAATAATATAATATATTATAGGGATTTCGGTGTGGAGCCGTGGAACAAAAGATATCATTATACGCAGACGATCTACTCTTATATTTAGACAGGGTACGTTCCTCGATTTTGCCGGCAATGAATATCATTCGGGAATTTGGACAGAGGTCTGGTCTACTAATCAACTGGTCCAAGTCGGCTTTAATGCCGTTGGACCCCCTTCCAGGGGACTTTTCGGACTTACAGATTCCAGTTCCTGTTGTCCGGGAGTTTAAATATCTGGGAGTAATTGTCAGCCCAATCCCGAAGGATTTCCAGGCCCTAAATCTGGAACCCCTGTTACAGCGATTCAGAGCAAAAGTGCATACCTGGTGCCGTTTGCCGCTATCAAATATCGGCAGATCCAATTTAATTAAAATGGTAATGATGCCACAATTACTATACCTTATACATAATTCTCCAGTGTGGATATGTAGGGAATTTTTTGTAAAAATTAATACAATATTCCGGGAACTTATTTGGAAGAAAAAGCAAGCTAGGATTCGACTGGAAGTGCTACAGCGGGGAAAGGAGGAGGGAGGACTGGCGGTACCAAACCCATATATATACTATATAGCCTCCCAGATGCAACATCTGAGGGGTTGGGGCAAAGAAGTAGGGTATGATACCAGTGGTGATATAGTGAGAGAGGGATCAGTATGGAAGTACCCAGGTTGCCGGTTGGATGTGGGACAAAGACAGATAAATGGGGCACGATATCCCACACTGGCTATGATATTCCGGGTGTGGGACAGGGGTAAGTCTCTTTTGTGGATAAGCGGACCTACAGAGCTCTGGCCACTGTGGCAGAACCCCGACTTGCCAGAAATTAAAAAATTAGTAGGGTTCAGAGGATGGGAGGATAAAGGGATCCATTTAGTGTCACAAGTACTACAAAATAATACTCTTAAAAGCTTTGAACAACTGAGAACGGAGTTTCACCTTCCGCATGTCTTCTTTTATCAGTATTTGCAGCTGAGGCACGCACTGGAAAGACAGGGGAGGACCAACCCGGTGACAGTGACACATAATCAAACATTACATAGGCTGCTTACATCGGAGTCCTCTAAGGGTCTTATTTCGGAATTATATAAAAAAATTACTACCTGCCCATCTGGAAACACATCCATTGATTGTTAAAAGCAAATGGGAACGAGACGTCGGTCCCCTGACGGAAGGCCAGTGGTCTGATATATTGGAACAAGTTCCTAAACTGGCGGTATCGGAGTGCCAAAAGCTGTCTCAAATATATCTCATCCACAGGGTATATAAAACTCCCAGTCTACTATTTAAGATGGGACTCAGACCAAACACACAGTGTGTTAGGTGTGGACAGGATGATGCCCATTTGATGCATGTTATGTGGGAGTGTGGACACATTGGTGATTTCTGGAACCAAACCCTGGGACTTATAGATCAAATATATCATATCACAATACCACCGTCGCCCCGCCTGTGCCTGTTGAGTCTATGGGAAGGAGAAGTGGATCCGGATTCTCCAACAGCTCTGGGAATAGCCCGTATCTTGTACCAAGCAAGAAAGCTACTTGCATATCACTGGTTAGACCCTCTACCACCAACATTACCAGAGCTCAAAAACAAATTAAATAACGTCATAAGATTGGAAAGGGGAGTTTATTTAAAAAGAAAAACATTGAAAAAGTTTTACAACATTTGGCGGCCATGGATGGAGTTGCCGGGCCTACCCTCTAGTGCACTGGTTCGGGATGCAATGCTGGACCGGTTACTGTTGTGCCTGCAGTGATGGCATGTGTGAGGAAGGGAATTAAAACTAGTTTTTTCTGTGGCGAAATGGACTTTGAATGAAGAGGTGAGAGAGGACTGGAACGGTTTCATGGATGACTGCACGGAGAGGGAGGGGCGGGAGAGTATAGCAATATGATGTGGAGCGACACGGCTGATGGAGGAGGTGTTCCTGTTAGTCTGAGGCATTATTGCATAATTTAAGTTTTGTTTATTTGTAGAGCCACGAGGTTTGTAGGCTCAAGCTATATAATATAACTATGATTTGAGAACTCTATTATTATATTTACATATATGCAGAGAAAGAACCTGATTTATAAATCACATGTGTTTATCTGTTTATTGTTATCAGTTATATGAAAAGTGAAATACTCTCTGTATTGATCCCTAATAATTTAATAAAAAAAGATCTGATTTAAAAAAAATATAATATAATATATTATAATATATATTATAAAAAAAAAATAATTATTAATATAGGTAAAAACTTGAGCATTGTTCTTCCTTGTTTTAGATCCCATTTTTATCAGTATTTGTTACTTTTTACTTAAGTGTTTCATCAGTGCTTTTCACCTAAAAATAAATGAAAAGGCTTCTCCTATCCATTGCAATGTTAATGAGGGACAGTGCACGAATGGTGATTTTCATAGACTTGTATGTCTTGTATGATTCAATCGACTTGTATGGGTAATTATTTTGAGGTCCCACAGTCTGCAAAAAAAGACATGTACATGTCCTCAGCATCATAGAGTTTAATGGGAACGTGTTCTCTCTGTGAAAAGCATGGATACACCACATACATGATTCACAGATGTCTGAATAAGGCCTTACAAAAGGGAGCGCCGCGTATTGGGAGATTTAAAGCAAGAGTCAAAAGATAAAATGATAGAAGCTTGGTGCATTCTATCCTTTCCAACCCTGCCTACCTGCCCCGAAAGTGATCTGTTTATGGCTGTATGTGGGTGGAGACCCGAAGTGGCCAATTAGTGACTTCCATTGCGGTTTAGGTCAAGTTTGGCGCCCAAACCAATCTTAATTTAAAGTTCGGCTGCACTCACTGAACCAAACTTCCACGGGTCCGATCATCTCTCATCATAAGCACATCTTCTCATGGCAAAAGATAGGAGAATCAATTCCTAAAACTCCAATACATCGGCCAGGTCAGTAATCTGTGACTGTTGGACAGTAGACCTGTGAATCTCCATATCTGCCGGCATTCCTGGTACAAAGTCATCACTGCTCTGCGACGCACACACAACAAGCCAGCCTATTATCGTATGGCCAGATATATGACAAAGCGGAGGAGAAGAGGATCTTCCTGCAGCTAGTTGTCTTACAACCAGACACAAGACACTCAAGTGGAGGTTCCTGCTGCAGACAGTCGTCTTGGGACGCTTTCATATTGCGTCCCTCTCCCCGTTCAGTGGTCCCATCGGGGCTTCCGTCCAAGCCCCCCCCCCGCCCACAAAATGGGTTTCAGACATATGCGCAGACGGGGCTATTGACAGTACTGGTGCAGACAGAGTCACCATGTGCTCTATTGTGCACCATTTTCGGGAGTATACGCTTAATGGAGGCAGACACCCAGATGCAGTTAACTACGCCTGGATATTTAGCTCCATTAGGTGTATACTTCCAAAAATGGTGCACAATACAGCACACGGTAACTCTGTCTGCACCATTATAGTTAATGGCACTGTTGGCACAAAACCTGTTTTGCATGTGGTTTCGATGGAAACCCTGACAAGACCATTGAACAAGGATAGGAATGCAGTGTGAAAGCGGCCTTATAATCAGACACAAGACACTAAAGAGATGGAGGCTCCTGCTGCAGCCAGTTGACTTACAACCAGACACAAGACATTGACGAGAAGAAGGCTCCTGCTGCAGCCAGTTGTCTTACAACCAGACACAAGAGACTGAACAGGAGGATGCTCCTGCTGCAGCCAGTTGACTTACAACCAGACACAAGACACTGAAGAGAAGAAGGCTCCTGCTGCAGCCAGTTATCTTGCAACCAGACAAAAGACAATGAAGAGAAGAAGGTTCCTGCTGCAGCTAGTTGTCTTACAACAAGACACAAGACACTGAAGAGAAGAAGGCTCCTGCTGCAGCCAGTTGTCTTACAACGAGACACAAGACACTGAAGAGAAGAAGGCTACTGCTGCAGCCAGTTATCTTGCAATCAGACACAAGACACTGAAGAGGAGGCTCTTGCTACAGCCAGTTGACTTATGACCAGACACAAGACACTGAAGAGGAGGAGGCCCCGGCTGCAGCCAGTTGTCTTATAACCACACACAGGGCAGTGAAAGCGCAGAGTGAAAATTTCTTAGACACACAGAGAAGGTTTATTTACATATTTCTTAGTGTTAATTGTAATATAAAGCAAAATATTATAAATGAAAGGAGAACCTGCTGTGATACTTTATTTTCTATGCATTTTCAGTGTTTAGTGTTACTTTAAATGAGTAGTATTTTATTAAAGAAGAAAATATTATTTTTTTTTAAACAAAAGACAAAATGTCTAGTTCATCCTTTTCATCCTATTTCACTATCACTTGCATTTTTTCAGTTTCTTGGACTTAACCTCGAAAATACATTTTGACCTTCTACCTCTTCGGATCATATTGCAAGACTCATTTCAAACAAGGCATAAAATAATAAGACAAAAAAAAACCCTCACCTAAAAACAAAATCATCTGTCTTACATAATGAGGTGATACAAGGGACTACTGCATAACAAGACACGACAGGAGGGACGAGCAAGCGACAAAACCTTCTACCTATTACCATCACAAATCCATTTTCATCTCTGGAGCATAAGAAGCAGAGTAGCCCGAGATGAGTTAATGCATTAACCCGTGCAGTGCCAGAGAGCTAGAGAATATTTAGCAGGAGTCCCCGGCACACTGACATGCCATGACTGTTGTTTTATGCCTGCCAACACAGTCAAGCAGCTGGAACAGGACAGATTGCAGCAGCTCCTGACCTCATCCTACATCACAGCAGAAGCATCTCAAGCGTGTTTATCTCATTAAAAATTAGATAACGCTCCGTCTCACCCAAAAGCAGCAGATTCACAACTGATATAGTAATATTAAGCGTGAGCTGTGGGTCAGGAAATCACGCCACAATGACAGAGTCTAACCACCACCAACAACACATCGCAACGTTGTACGGGCTTGTTCACATTTCATCCTATTACACATTCTGGGAAACACGCATGCTAAATGCATCCATAGGTCCCCAAGAATAAAATACAGACCAAAAGAGGGTCCTATTCCTGGAAAACATCTGTCACGTACCTCTGATAAAGACGATAAAAAAGCAGATGTGAACAAATGGGCTTTTTTTTATGAAACAGGTCACTTGGGATCAACAGAAAATAGGCCAATAAATGGCATAAAATGATAAAGGAAGCATTGCTAACAGTACCTGATAAAGTTGTATCTGAGGTTTTTTCACTATAGATATTACTAGCTGTTGTACCCGGGCATTGCCCAGGATAGTGACTGCGTGTCTGTCTCTGCGTGTCTGTCTCTGCGTGTGTCTCTCTGTCTCTTTACCTCTGTCTGTCTCTATCCATGTGTGTCTCTGTCTGTGTCTGTCTCTATCCATGTGTGTCTCTGTCTGTGTCTGTCTCTGCCTGTGTGTCTCTGTCTGTGTCTGTCTCTATCCATGTGTGTCTCTGTCTCTGTCTGTCTGTATCTATCTCTGTATCAGTCTCTCTGTCTGTCTCTCTGTGTCTGTCTCTCCCTATCGCTGTGTCTGTCTGTCTCTTTCCCTGTCTGTCTCTTGCCCCGTCTCTTTCCCTGCCTCTGCCTCTTTCCCTGCCTCTGCCTCTTTCCCTGTCTGTCTGTTTCTCTTTGACTGTGTCTCTCTCTGTCTCTTTCCCTGTCTGTCTCTTTCTTTTTGACTGTGTCTCTGTCTGCCTCTTTCCCTGCCTCTGCCTCTTTCCCTGCCTCTGCCTCTTTCCCTGCCTCTGCCTCTTTCCCTGCCTCTGTTTCTTTCCTTGTCTGTCTGTTTCTCTTTGACTGTGTCTCTCTCTGTCTCTTTCCCTGTCTGTCTCTTTCTTTTTGACTGTGTCTCTCTCTGTCTCTTTCCCTGTCGGTCTGTGTCTGTGTGTCTCATTGACTGTCTGTCTCTCTCTGTCTCTTTCCTTGTCTGCCTCTTTCGGTCTCTCTCTGTCTCCCCACAGACATCTTATTACCTCACACATAAGCTTCTATATATACTAACAATTTGTTTTGTTCCTATAGCAACCAATCCGCTGCTATTAATAGGCTGTAGCTCACAGCTCCATTGACTTTAATGGAGGCAGGTGTTTTGGAGAGTAACTAAAGCGCGGGGATAAATTTCCCCATCAAAACATAGTCTATGACGTGCAGATTCCTTTAGTGGACACACATACACACACACTCAGCTTTATATATTAGATTGGCACATCCAAAGGATACATTATCAATTACTGATTTATGAGGTGGGGGACTGACTGCAAAGACCTCACTTGTGGCTAAGGCAAATATGATCTTTTGGCTGTCAAATCAAAGAGATAATTTGGGGGGGCTTATAGTTTCATAGAGAAATGTGAATGGGGCTATAGCCCTTTCTATTGTTCTGTGACCCTGCAGATCATTGTTGTTTGCATAGAGCGGTCACAAGCTGCTACTAACGGCAATTCTGTGACTTCTGCTGACAAAACATCAACAGAGCAGCTGCTTTTATTTTGCTTTGTTGACAGGATGTCACAGCCGACGTCATGCAGATTGATAGCTGGCTAACTGCTGCCTAACTGCGAGGAGTCGGCTGTCAATCAGCATTATGTCAGCAGTTACACCCAATTGACAAAGCAACCTGAAGAGAAAGAGCTGTTCTCTTGATGTGAAACAGCAAGTTCACTGGTAGGAGCGGTCAGTGACCACCCTACGCATTCGCTGGGTAGAACAAGAAAGTAGTTAGCCGTGGCCTGCCTGTTAGTTCTTAGGCCCATAGTAAGTAAAAAAAAAAAATATAAAGCAATCCCAGAAAACCCCTTTCAATTAACATATATGGGGCTAAAGATAATTTTTGCAATTTGGATTCATTATAAAGTTTGCACCATTTGGCTTGTATAGGTTCTTTGCTTCCATGCAGATTAAACCTGATGTGGTCAGTGGTCAGACAGGCTTCTCCCCGCCTGCTGCCCTGAACTGAAAGGTCTCTGTCTCTACATGCTTGTAGCCTCTCCAGGTCTCTGTCTAACCGTTAGGTGTTCGGCAAAGCTGAAAATTAGACTTATCAGAGAAGATTACCTTTCTTTAGAAATTGGGCAGGAATTGGGCAAATTAAACTTTGTGAAGGACGTATGAATCAAGCCGCATATACGGTTATCCTGGAAAAACAGTTGCTTCCTTCTGCTTAGGCAATGTTCCCCAACTCTGAGGACTGTTTTTTTCCAGCAGGACAATGCACCATGGCACACAGCTAGGTCAATCAATGTGTGGATGAAGGACCACCACATCAAAACCTTGTCATGGCCAGCCCAATCTCCAGACCTGAACCCCATTGAAAACCTCTGGAATGTAATCAAAAGGAAGATGGGTAGACACAAGCCATCAAACAAAGAATAACTGCTTACATTTTTGCACCAGGAGTGGCCTAAAGTCACCCAAAAGCAGTGTGAAAGACTGGTGGAAAGCAGCCAAGACGCATGAAAGCTGCGATTAAAAATCATGGTTATTCCACAAAATATTGATTTTCCGAGTTAAAACATTATTAGTGTTGTTGTTTCTAAATGGTTATGAACTTGTTTTCTTTTCATTATTTGAGGTCTGAAAGCAATGCATTGTACTGTTATTTTGACCATTTCTCATTTTCAGAAAATAAATACAACATGTATTGCTTGGAAATTCGGAGACGTTGTCAGTAGGTTATAGAAAAAAAGAACAATTTACATTTTACTCAAAAATATAAAGAGAAAATCAGAAAAACTTGAAATTTTGCAGTGGTCTCTAAATTTTTGCCAGAGCTGTATATATACAGTACAGACCAAAAGTTTGGACACACCTTCTCATCTCTAGAACAACTGTTAAGAGGAGACTTTGTGCAGCAGCCTTCATGGTAAAATAGCTGCTAGGAAACCGCTGCTAAGGACAGGCAACAAGCAGAAGAGACTTGTTTGGGCTAAAGAACACAAGGAATGGACATTAGACCAGTCGAAATCTGTGCTTTGGTCTAATGAGTCCAAATTTGAGATCTTGGATCCAACCCCCGTGTCTTTGTAGAAAAGGTGAACGGATGGACTCTACATGGCTGGTTCCCACAGTGAAGCATGGAGGAGGAGGAGGTGTGATGGTGTGGGGGTGCTTTGCTGGTGACACTGTTGGGGATTTATTCAAAATTGAAGGCGTACAGAACCAGCCTGGCTACCACAGCATCTTGCAGCGGCATGCTATTCCATCCGGTTTGCGTTTAGTTGGACCATCATTTATTTTTCAACAGGACAATGACCCCAAACACACCTCCAGGCTGTGTAAGGGCTATTTGACTAAGAAGGAGAGTGATGGGGTGCTATGCCAGATGACCTGGCCTCCACAGTCACCAGACCTGAACCCAATCGAGATGGTTTGGGGTGAGCTGGACCGCAGAGTGAAGGCAAAAGGGTCAACAAGTGCTCAGCATCTCTGGGAACTCCTTCAACACTGTTGGAAAACTATTTCCGGTGACTACCTTTTGAAGCTCATCAAGAGAATGCCAAGAGTGTGCAAAGCAGTGATCAAAGCAAAAGGCGGCTACTTTGAAGAACCTAGAATATAAGACATATTTTCAGTTGTTTCACACTTTAAGTATTTCATTCCACATGTTTTAATTCATAGTATTGATGCCTTCAATGTGAAGCTACAATTTTCAGAGTCCTGAAAATAAAGAAAACTCTTTAATGAGGTGTGTCCAAACTTTTGTTCTGTACCGTATAGAGATATATATATAGATATATATAATAGAAATCTATACAGTTAGGTCCAGAAATATTTGGACAGTGACACAAGTTTTGTTATTTTAGCTGTTTACAAAAACATGTTCAGAAATACAATTCTATATATAATATGGGCTGAAAGTGCACACTCCCAGCTGCAATATGAGAGTTTTCACATCCAAATCGGAGAAAGGGTTTAGGAATCATAGCTCTGTAATGCATAGCCTCCTCTTTTTCAAGGGACCAAAAGTAATTGGACAAGGGACTCTAAGGGCTGCAATTAACTCTGAAGGCGTCTCCCTCGTTAACCTGTAATCAATGAAGTAGTTAAAAGGTCTGGGGTTGATTACAGGTGTGTGGTTTTGCATTTGGAAGCTGTTGCTGTGACCAGACGACATGCGGTCTAAGGAACTCTCAATTGAGGTGAAGCAGAACATCCTGAGGCTGAAAAAAAAGAAAAAATCCATCAGAGAGATAGCAGACATGCTTGGAGTAGCAAAATCAACAGTCGGGTACATTCTGAGAAAAAAGGAATTGACTGGTGAGCTTGGGAACTCAAAAAGGCCTGGGCGTCCACGGATGACAACAGTGGTGGATGATCGCTGCATACTTTCTTTGGTGAAGAAGAACCCGTTCACAACATCAACTGAAGTCCAGAACACTCTCAGTGAAGTAGGTGTATCTGTCTCTAAGTCAACAGTAAAGGGAAGACTCCATGAAAGTAAATACAAAGGGTTCACATCTAGATGCAAACCATTCATCAATTCCAAAAATAGACAGGCCAGAGTTAAATTTGCTGAAAAACACCTCATGAAGCCAGCTCAGTTCTGGAAAAGTATTCTATGGACAGATGAGACCAAGATCAACCTGTACCAGAATGAAGGGAAGAAAAAAGTTTGGAGAAGAAAGGGAACGGCACATGATCCAAGGCACACCACATCCTCTGTAAAACATGGTGGAGGCAACGTGATGGCATGGGCATGCATGGCTTTCAATGGCACTGGGTCACTTGTGTTTATTGATGACATAACAACAGACAAGAGTAGCCGGATGAATTCTGAAGTGTACCGGGATATACTTTCAGCCCAGATTCAGCCAAATGCCGCAAAGTTGATCAGACGGCGCTTCATAGTACAGACGGACAATGACCCCAAGCATACAGCCAAAGCTACCCAGGAGTTCATGAGTGCAAAAAAGTGGAACATTCTGCAATGGCCAAGTCAATCACCAGATCTTAACCCAATTGAGCATGCATTTCACTTGCTCAAATCCAGACTTAAGACGGAAAGACCCACAAACAAGCAAGACCTGAAGGCTGCGGCTGTAAAGGCCTGGCAAAGCATTAAGAAGGAGGAAACCCAGCGTTTGGTGATGTCCATGGGTTCCAGACTTAAGGCAGTGATTGCCTCCAAAGGATTCGCAACAAAATATTGAAAATAAAAATATTTTTTTGGGGTTTGGTTTATTTGTCCAATTACTTTTGACCTCCTAAAATGTGGAGTGTTTGTAAAGAAATGTGACAATTCCTACAATTTCTATCAGATATTTTTGTTCAAACCTTCAAATTAAACGTTACAATCTGCACTTGAATTCTGTTGTGGAGGTTTCATTTCAAATCCAATGTGGTGGCATGCAGAGCCCAACTCGCCAAAATTGTGTCACTGTCCAAAGATTTCTGGACCTAACTGTATATTATTAGAAAGGCTTACTAGGTCTACATTGTCTCGTAATCAAGTTTCCCGCCACATATTTGATTAGCTTTGAGCTACAGATTTAACTTGATGGCATAAAGTTTATATGCGGACAGATTATGAAAATGTAAAACTTTTTTTTTTAATTGATCCCCCGAGAAATATTATACCAAATATAACTTAATTTAAAAGAAAGGAAAAATAAAACAGATCATGCTCTTCTTTTCTTCTTACCAATGTTTCGGGAGCATATTAATGTGAGCAGTGACAGGTTGACGAGTCTGTACCCTCAATACCTGTAATTACTGTAATGCCGCAACGATCCTAAATTGCCTCATTAGAGAGAACGGTGTATTCTTTAATATAATCTGTGATTACCTCATAGGTACATAAACACGAAATAAACCTCAAACCACGGGACTCGAGCCTAATGACATAGAAATAGGAGCCATTATAATTCCTCAGCTCTTTGATGAAAAGATGAAACCATGAGAAACAGAAAACAGACGGCACTAAATGAAATCTTAATTATAGCATAATTATAAATCAAAGCCAGGCTTCCCCAGTGCTACACACAATGCATAAAATGTCACATTAGGAACAATATCATCTGTAGAAAAAAAGACTAATTCTAAAAGTCACAACTTGAAAATATAAGTTCGCCGATGGCTGCTGAAAATCACGCTGAAGACCCAAACAGCAATGGTCGAAAGTGGAGGTGTCAGCGCAGACACTTAGACGCTGTTCTCGTTGCCGACTTCTCACCTTCTTCCAGGAGACTATAGAGAAGGAATCCCTGTGAAATGTCCTCGCTCGATGTCTGCTCCACTCAGATGGACACCATCACAGTCCCATTCTCAGAACAGTAGGTACTCGAGGGTTTGATCTCCAAGCAATTGGAAAGTTATACCAACTGCACACAAACCGGGGATAACTTTGAAAATTGTCAAAACCCCTTTAAATATTGGGAATACGTTTTTAAGGTCTTGTGCCCATTCGGGTAATATAACTCTGCATAATCTTTAAGGAGTTTCTCAATTATAAACTGTATTTTGGTGGTATCATCCCATAGGAGAGCTTTGAAGAGAGACACTGTCTGGACTAAGGTACCATATTTTGACACCATACAACAAAGACCCTTTGGTTTGAGGTCACCAAATACAAATATACAGTCGGACTACAACTATTATTATTCCCCCTCTCATATAGACATATAAACGTACATGTGTTTACAAGTAAAGGAGAGTCAGTAAATACTGTAATTCAACATGTCCAATCCCTCAAAATGTCCAATCCCACAATCCCATCCAATCCCTCTACATGTCCAATCACTCGCTCTCATCCAATCCCTCGATCCCATCCAATCCCACTACATGTCCAATCCCTTGATCCCTTGATCCCATCCAATCCCTCAATCCCATCCAATCTCTTGATCACATCCAATCCCTCTACATGTCCAATCCCTTGATCCTACTCAATCCCTCTATATGTCCAATCTCTCAATCCCATCCAATCCCTCTGCATGTCTAATCCCTCAATCCCATCCAATCTCTCTACACGTGCAATCTCTCGATCCCATCCAATCCCTCTACATCTCCAATCCCTCAATCCCATCCAATCCCTCGACATCTCCAATCCCTCGATCCCATCCAATCCCTCTACATGTCCAATCCCTTGATCCCATTCAATCTGTCTACATGTCCAATCCCCCGGTGATCTCTGGGTGTTGGTCGGTTTCCCACTTGGTTGGATCACAGCCTGTTTTGTGTTGTCCAACTGCTGATGGATCTCGTCGTTCTTTTTTTTGCTTTGCCTTCCTGTTTAACTTTTATTCAGGTGTGTGCACTTTCTCTCATTTGGTTTGGTCAATCACATTTTGGGAGATGCTATGTATACTCAATACTCACATGTCTCAGTGCTGGCTATATTTCTAGATGCATGGTTGCCTGGAGTCCCAGCTCCACAGTTAAGGTTTTCTTACTGAGGCATTGCTATTGCTGTTCCCTGCAGTTTCTTTGTGTGAATCCCTTCACAGTTCTCTCCTATTTTGTTTAATTTAGGTTTGGGAGGGTTTCCACATATTTTATTATTATTTTTGGTTTCTTGTATTCCATCATTCCTGTATGCCTGTGCTTGCACGTTCCTAGTTCTGTGTCTCACCCTCTGTGTGCACTTAATTTATGTTCATTGTTGTTTTGGTGTTACACTTGTTTTATAGCTGAGGGTGTAGTTAAGGACAGTCAGGGTCAGCCGTTGATGAGTGGGGGCACTATTACGTGATCATAGGGTGCCAAGCTCTGCTGTCGGGCAGAGACAAATCAGGGTTAGGTCTAGGGCAAGTACTAGCCTGTTATGGGACCTGTGGATTTCTGGTTTTACATCTCCCATGATTTGTCCATCCCCGAGAGAGTGTTAGGGTTCAGTTGTAACACCCTCCCACTCATCCAATTGCTCTACATGTCCAATCCCTCCCTTCCATCTTATCTTTCTACATATCCATCCCTCCCTCCCATCCAATCGTAAATGTTCAACCCCTTCATCCCAACCAATCTGTCTATATGTTCCAAACTTCCCTTCTACAGTTAGGTCCAGAAACATTTGGACAGTGACACAAGTTTTGTTATTTTAGCTGTTTACAAAAACATGTTCAGAAATACAATTATATATATAATATGGGCTGAAAGTGCACACTCCCAGCTGCAATATGAGAGTTTTCACATCCAAATCGGAGAAAGGGTTTAGGAATCATAGCTCTGTAATGCATAGCCTCCTCTTTTTCAAGGGACCAAAAGTAATTGGACAAGGGACTCTAAGGGCTGCAATTAACTCTGAAGGCGTCTCCCTCGTTAACCTGTAATCAATGAAGTACTTAAAAGGTCTGGGGTTGATTACAGGTGTGTGGTTTTGCATTTGGAAGCTGTTGCTGTGACCAGACAACATGCGGTCTAAGGAACTCTCAATTGAGGTGAAGCAGAATATCCTGAGGCTGAAAAAAAAGGAAAACATCCATCAGAGAGATAGCAGACATGCTTGGAGTAGCAAAATCAACAGTCGGGTACATTCTGAGAAAAAAGGAATTGACTGGTGAGCTTGGGAACTCAAAAAGTACTGGGCGTCCACGGATGACAACAGTGGTGGATGATCGCCGCATACTTTCTTTGGTGAAGAAGAACCCGTTCACAACATCAACTGAAGTCCAGAACACTCTCAGTGAAGTAGGTGTATCTGTCTCTAAGTCACCAGTAAAGAGAAGACTCCATGAAAGTAAATACAAAGGGTTCACATCTAGATGCAAACCATTCATCAATTCCAAAAATAGACAGGCCAGAGTTAAATTTGCTGAAAAACACCTCATGAAGTCAGCTCAGTTCTGGAAAAGTATTCTATGGACAGATGAGACAAAGATCAACCTGTACCAGAATGATGGGAAGAAAAAAGTTTGGAGAAGAAAGGGAACGGCACATGATCCAAGGCACACCACATCCTCTGTAAAACATGGTGGAGGCAACGTGATGGCATGGGCATGCATGGCTTTCAATGGCACTGGGTCACTTGTGTTTATTGATGACATAACAGCAGACAAGAGTAGCCGGATGAATTCTGAAGTGTACCGGGATATACTTTCAGCCCAGATTCAGCCAAATGCCGCAAAGTTGATCGGATGGCGCTTCATAGTACAGATGGACAATGACCCCAAGCATACAGCCAAAGCTACCCAGGAGTTCATGAGTGCAAAAAAGTGGAACATTCTGCAATGGCCAAGTCAATCACCAGATCTTAACCCAATTGAGCATGCATTTCACTTGCTCAAATCCAGACTTAAGACGGAAAGACCCACAAACAAGCAAGACCTGAAGGCTGCGGCTGTAAAGGCCTGGCAAAGCATTAAGAAGGAGGAAACCCAGCGTTTGGTGATGTCCATGGGTTCCAGACTTAAGGCAGTGATTGCCTCCAAAGGATTTGCAACAAAATATTGAAAATAAAAATATTTTGTTTGGGTTTGGTTTATATGTCCAATTACTTTTGACCTCCTAAAATGTGGAGTGTTTGTAAAGAAATGTGACAATTCCTACAATTTCTATCAGATATTTTTGTTCAAACCTTCAAATTAAACGTTACAATCTGCACTTGAATTCTGTTGTAGAGGTTTCATTTCAAATCCAATGTGGTGGCATGCAGAGCCCAACTCGCCAAAATTGTGTCACTGGCCAAATATTTCTGGACCTAACTGTATCTAATTCCTCTACATGTCCAATCTCTCCCTCCCATCCAATCCCTCTACATGTCCAATCTCTCCCTCCCATCCAATCCCTCTACATGTCCAATCCCTCCCTCCCATCCAATTCTTCTACATGTCCAAACCCTCCCTCCCATCCAAAGCTTCTACAAGGCCAATCCCTCCCGCCTCCTATCGATTCCCTCTACATGTCCAATCTCTCCCTCCCATCCAATCCCTCATGTCCAATCCCTCCCTCCCAGCCCATCCCTCCACATGTCCAATCCCTCCCATCCAATTCTTCTACATGTCCAATCTCTCCCTCCCATCCAATCCCTCTACATGTTCAATCTCTCCCTCCCATCCAATCCCTCTACATGTCCAATACCTCCCTCCCAGCCCATCCCTCCACATGTCCAATCCCTCCCTCCCATCCAATCCCTCTACATGTCCAATACCTCCCTCCCAGCCCATCCCTCCACATGTCCAATCCCTCCCTCCCATCCAATCCCTCTACATGTCCAATCCCTCCCTCCCATCCAATTCTTCTACATGTCCAATGCCTCCCGCCTCCTATCTATTCCCTCTACATGTCCAATCCCTCCCTCCCAGCCCATCCCTCCACATGTCCAATCCCTCCATCCCATCCAATTCTTCTACATGTCCAATCTCCCCCTCCCATCCAATCCCTCTACATGTTCAATCTCTCCCTCCCATCCAATCCCTCTACATGTCCAATACCTCCCTCCCAGCCCATCCCTCCACATGTCCAATCCCTCCCTCCCATCCAATCCTTCTACATTGCCAATCCCTCCTGCCTCCTATCGATTCCCTCTACATGTCCAATCTCTCCCTCCCATCCAATCCCTCTACATGTCCAATCTCACCCTCCCATCCAATCGCTCTACATGTCCAATCTCTCCCTCCCATCCAATCCCTCTACATGTCCAATCTCACCCTCCAATCCAATCGCTCTACATGTTCAATCTCTCCATCCCATCCAATCCCTCTACATGTCCAATACCTCCCTCCCAATTAATCACTCTACATGTCCAATCCCTCCCTCCTAGCCAATCTCTCCACATGTCCAATCCTTCCCTCCCATCCAATCCCTCTACATGTCCAATCCCTGTCTGCACAGTGTATACAGTATACCGTAGTTCAGTGGGTTCAGCTGACAATACCTACTTTAGTAGTACAGGGTAATAAGGAGCGTAGTATTTCACTGCCATACAGGCTTTTTACCATGCACAAGAGGCCTAAAACATCAGCTAATAGGTTTAGGGAGTACAATAGTTTGAGGTATAAAAGGAAAAAAAAAAGACCATTTTTATTCTTGGATTAAACATCCAGCGCAGACTATTAGCTACAAGGATATTAGATGTATCCTTGTATTGTATTTTCCGCCGCTGTCCTCATCTACTCAGCTGTGTTGATTCACATGGACAGTTTTTAATTTAGGACTCTTATTACAATAGAGCAATAAACAGATCTTTTTTTACAAGATTAGAAACCCTTTGTTCTATATAGATACTTATCTTCGACAAGCAGCACTTCAAAGCAGCTGCAGTTTATGCTCCATTCAGAACAATACTTATATTATAAATCTGAAGATACAGATTGATAGCAGCACTCGGAGCAATGTCTATAGATTTCTGAATCAGAATCAATTATGCATACAGTATACATCACACACACGTATGTTGTTTATATATAGTGCACTGGCACTCACAGGAGATGAGCATTTCTGCTGATCAGAGCAATGCTGCACCACTGCTCTAATCAGGAGAAGCGATTGTATACTGCCATCAAAGTCCCCTAGAGGGACTAGTAGAGTCAATAAAACATGTAAAAAATAATAAAAAAAAATATGAAAAAACCCTAAAAGTTAAAATCACCCCCTTTTGCCCCTTTGGAATTTTATTTTTTTAAATTAAAAAATACACATTTGGTATTGCCACATTCAGAAATGCCCTATCAAGATCTATCAAGATATAAAATCAATTAATCTGATCGGTACACGGTGTGGGGAGGAAAAAAATTCCAAACGCCAAAATTACGTTTTTTTGGTCACTGCAACATTGCATTAAAATGCAATAACAGGCAATCAAAATCTCACATCTACACAAAAATGGTATAATTAAAAACGGCAGCTCAAAACGCAAAAAATAAGCCGTCACTGAGCCCCAGATCCCGAAAAATGAGAATGCTCCGAGTCTCGGAAAATGGCGACATCCCATGTGATTTTTGGCCCTCAGGAAGGAGAATAATCTCTGAAACGCATAGATAAATAAAGAGCATGATTCCTATCCATTTGGTCTGGGATTTTCTTCAATAGCAGCGCGGCATTTAACCCTTTCTTTGATCTGCACCTATCATACTTTTTGGATTAAATATATGAAATGTAAAAGCTTTGTTCCTCTTGCTCTAAAAACCACATGCCTGAAGCCTCATGAGGCCAAACATTACCAGCAATGGGTGTCCAATCGGTCTGGATAAACGATTGGTGGTGGCAGATAGTTTTGGTATTATTGCAGGGTTTGGCAGTGACTGTACCGAAAAATATATATATTCCATGCGTTTGAATAGGGTGTGTATATACTATAAGGCTATGTGCCCACAGGTGATTAAACCTGAGGATTTATCTGCGGAAAATCCGCAGATTTTCTGGATTTTCCAGATAAATCCGTAGGTTTCAGCAAGTACAGACACTCGCCATGTTATCCTATGGGACATGGGGAGTGCTGTGTCCATGCTGCAGATATGTGCGGCTGCGGAACATGATGTGGATGTCCCGCAGCAACACGTAATTGCATGTCAATTGTTTCTGCGGAATTACCTGCGGAAATCCCGGCCCTCTACTATGGAGCTAGAAGCCGGGACTTACGCAGGTAAGCCGCACGACTGTCCGCACATTTACCGCAGCTATTTTGGGGAGCAGCTGCGGGAAACCTGCGGATATATCCACAGGTACAAAGTCCCGTGGGCACATAGCCTTAGTTCACCGTGAAAGTGCTCAATAATCGGCCTAGTAGTGAAAGCCGCTGTCACCCCATCTATCAATTGTCCTGATGATTGGAGGTAGCGGAGTGCTGTTCGTGACATTTTGGTGGTAGCGTTGGGAAATTTGGGTGATATTCCCCGCTGTCTCCCTGACATTTTGGTGGCAAGTAGAGTTGAGCGGATCGCTAATAATCCGGGTCCGGCGGATCAGTGGCGGGTTGACAATGAAGTCCGGATCCGATCCGGAATCCGGCCCAATATATGTCAATGAGGAGCGGAATCCGGGAAAAGAGAAAGAGAGAAAGAGAGAGAGAGAGACAAAACATGAATCCGGATCGAGCACCCGGAATCCTGCGTCCGGGTCGGATCCGGATCCACCGCTGAAACCGCGCGGATCTGGATTTTTCAAGTCCGGGTCCACTCAACACTAGTGGCAAGCGATAGGATATCTGTGTGATCTTCCAGGCTCCCCGGTGACAGACTTCAGTAGGTAGAAGTAATCTGATCCCTCAGTGAAATGGCAGACTGTCTTGAATACTGTACTGAGGAGTCAGAAGTGAAACAGTAGCAATGGCTCATAAGACCGGGTATCGGGTCTCCCAGTACCTACCCGCACGCAACCTCAGATCCTCACAAGATCTCCTTCTCTACTCCTCTCTTATCTCCTCTTCCCACAATCACGTACAAGATTTCTCCCGTGCCTCCCTCATACTCTGGAACGCTCTACCACAGCATATCAGACTCTCCCCTACCGTGGAAAGCTTCAAGAGGAAACTCAAGACCCACCTCTTCCAACAAGCCTACAACCTACAATAACCCTCAGTCCAGTACACCACTGCGCAACCAGCTCTGTCCTCACCTATTGTACCATCGCCCATTCCCTATAGACTGTGAGCCCTCGTGGGCAGGGTCCTCTCTTCTCCTGTAGACTGTGAGCCCTCGCGGGCAGGGTCCTCTCTCCTCCTGTAGACTGTGAGCCCTCGCGGGCAGGGTCCTCTCTCCTCCTGTAGACTGTGAGCCCTCGTGGGCAGGGTCCTCTCTCCTCCTGTAGACTGTGAGCCCTCGTGGGCAGGGTCCTCTCTCCTCCTGTAGACTGTGAGCCCTCGTGGGCAGGGTCCTCTCTCCTCCTGTAGACTGTGAGCCCTCGTGGGCAGGGTCCTCTCTCCTCCTGTAGACTGTGAGCCCTCGTGGGCAGGGTCCTCTCTCCTCCTGTAGACTGTGAGCCCTCGTGGGCAGGGTCCTCTCTCCTCCTGTACACTGTGAGCCCTCGTGGGCAGGGTCCTCTCTTCTCCTGTAGACTGTGAGCCCTCGTGGGCAGGGTCCTCTCTCCTCCTGTAGACTGTGAGCCCTCGCGGGCAGGGTCCTCTCTCCTCCTGTAGACTGTGAGCCCTCGCGGGCAGGGTCCTCTCTCCTCCTGTAGACTGTGAGCCCTCGTGGGCAGGGTCCTCTCTCCTCCTATACCAGTCTGTTATGTACTGTTAATGATTGTTGTACGTATACCCTCTTTCACTGTAAAGTGCCATGGAATAAATGGCGCTATAAAAATAAATAATAATAATAATAAGTAGAGAAAAGTCGTTTTCTCTGACAAGATATATTACGACGTTGGTTACATTATAATATTGATTGAAGCAAAGGTTGTTGAAATGACAGCAAACATTTAACCCACACACGCTGAGATTATAGCCAAGAGCGTTATATTTATTGGTAATTGCTTCTTTCATTTCAAGTTGAAATCTAATATAATGCTGTTTTTGTATAGTGAAAATGCAAAATGAGGAGCGCAGCCAGAAATTCAATCAAACGTGAACGGTTAATTATTAGAAATGATAAGATGGAATAAAATAAGCAGATGGCTGTGGTGGTGTGAACAATACGGCACACCTGTCAGTTCACACTGTTCTAGATTAGGAGGCCACCTTTGCTCCTGACGCCGGCGTGCTAATACCGATATACATCATCGCTGTCTATTAACTATTCATCGGAGATTCTCATGCACCAACGTCGTTTTAAAGATCAGCAACTCGCAACAATGATCTATAAAAATCTGTATCAATTAGGATGTTATGAAGCCAAAAATGGGAGAGTGGAAATTTCTCCATCAGCTGCCATCTATTTACCATTTCTTTTATATCCACCTGCAAAATAATTTAGCACCGAGTGTTTCATCCTCACCGGCCAAAGTGAAGAATTGTAATGAGAAGAGGGGAAGAAATAAATGGTCTGGTTACTTGAATTTGGCGGCATCTTAAGGCCCCGTCACACGCAACGACGTATCTAACGATATATCGCTGGGGGTCACGGATTCCGTGACGCACATCCGGCATTGTTAGCGACGTCGTTGCATGTGACAGCAAGGAGCGACCGTTAACGATGGAAAATACTCACCAAATCATCCATCGTTGACACGTCGTTCATTTTCAAAAAATCGTTGATTGTTGAGGTTGCAGGTTGTTCGTCGTTCCCGAGGCAGCACACATCGCTACGTGTGACACCTCGGGAACGACAAACTACAGCTTACCTGCGGCCGCCAGCAGTGCGGAAGGAAGGAGGTGGGTGGGATGTTACGGCCTCTCATCTCCGCCCCTCTGCTTCTATTGGGCAGCCGCTTAGTGACACCGCTGTGACGCCGCATGAACCGCCCCCTTAGAAAGGAGCCGGCTCGCCGGCAACAGCGACGTCGCTAGGCAGGTAACTCCGTGAGACGGCTCCTAACGATGTTGTGCAACGATTTGCCCGTGATGCACAAATGAAGGGGGCGGGTACGCTCGCTAGCGATATCGCTGCGTGTGACGGGGCCTTTAGCTTCTGTAGAACACACTCAAGAAAACCCCCCTCTTACAAAGCGGAGACCACGATACACACACTATGGTCAGGATTCAGTGGGCCTGTGAGTGACCCACATTACATCCATGTAAAGCCGGCCTAAATGTGTCAATCTCCAACAATAATTTTTCTTATACAAACTGTAGCACAACCTAAATCGCAGCGAGAGCCACAATTTGTATTTTGTTCTTGTTTTAAAGTCAGGTTGAAACGGAAGCTTCAAATATTTGCAGCTCTCAAATCATCGACCCAAAAGATGAGCACAAGATGAGCACAAAAGGGAAAGTATTGGACAAACTGATGGCATGAAGGGAGCGCAGGTGAATCCATTATCTGTGATCCTCCTCAAAGCTGGAGAGAGGCTGGTATGGCAATGGATTCAATAGGTGAAGCACTACTTGGGGTACGTTGCCACTTGCATTTTGCACTCGCACCAGTGTAAAACTATGGGGCAATGTCCATTTTCGAATGATTTCTCATGCCATATTGGCTTGAGAAATGATTTGCAGCATGCTGCGTTTTGCAGCGATTCTCGGCTCACGCACCCCCATACCAGTCTATGGGAGCATGTGAAACATCACACGGCACTTGCATGTCATCCAACCGCAGTGCGATGTACGTAGAGACAGACCGGGGAGGAGATGGGGAGAAAGTGCTCCCTCTTCTCTGCAGCTGTGATCTGATCGCAACATTGCATTACAGTTGCATGACCCTCGGCTGACGCTCACAGCATAATCTAATATACCATAGCTCTCGCATCGGAAGCTATGCACAAGTGGAACCTTACCCTTTCTCATATCATTTTAAAGGGAACCTGTCAGATGTAATATGCACCCAGAACCACGAGCAGTTCTGGGTGCATATTGCTAATCCCTGCCTGACCGTCCCTGTATCAAGTAACATACATAAAGAGATTTTTAGAAAAAGTATTTCTAAAGATCTTTTACGAGATGCTAATGAGGCCAGGGACTAGTCACAAGGGCGTTAGTTCCTGCGCTCGTTCCGCCCTCTTAGCATGTTAGCACACCCCCAGGGCCCAGCATCATCCTTGGCCGTGACGCTGGTACCTGTGTCCGTTGCACTGCCTCATATGCCAAGCTCAGGGTCAGAGTGCATGGATCAGAACGTCCTGCACTTCCGGTCATGCGCACTATGAAGCCGGGTGTACGTGTCCCGGCTTCAAAGAGGTCTAGTGCGCATGACCAGAAGTGTGGTGGCTTCTGATCCATGTGCACTGACCCTAAGGCTGCTTTCACACATCCGGTTTGAGCGGTGCGGCCCAATCCGGCTGTGCAACCTATGCAACGGATGCGGTGAAACCACTGCATCCTTTGCACAAGTTTTTTTAAATGCGGCCCGTCCGGTTTTTGCCGCTTGCGGCATGCTACTGAGCATGCGCAGTGGCAAAAAATGCATGCGGCGGCCGGATGCGGTTTTTGCCGCATCACGCCGCATCCGGCATCCATAGGGATGCATTGGAAAATGCACCGCATCGGCCGGATGCGGCGCGATGCGTTTTTTTTTGCCGCACAAAAAAACGTGTCAGGCAACGTTCCATCCAGCCGCCGCATCGGCTAAATCTGCCGCATGCGGCAAAAACCGGACGGAACGCAAGCCCATGCGGCACAATGCGGCACTAATTAAAGTCTATGCAGGAAAAACGCAACCGGCAGCAAAAAAAAACGGTTCCGTTTTTCCTGCAAAGTGCCGGATTGTGCCGCATTGCAAAAACTGGAGGTGTGAAAGCAGCCTAAGCTTGGCATCTGAGGCGGTGCAACGGACACAGGTACGCACATCACTGCCGATGATGATGCCGGGCCCTGGGGGAGTGCTAACATGCTAAGAGGGCGGAATGAGCACAGGATCTAACGCCCTTGTGATTAGTCCCTGCACTCATTAACATATCATAGAGGATCTTTAGAAATGCTTTTTCTATAGATCTCTTTATCTATGCTACTAGATATAGGGACAGTTAGGCAGGGATTAACAATATGCACTGGGTGGTTCTTGGTGCCTATTGCACCTGACAGGTTCACTTTAACTCCTTCTTGACAGAGTCAATTTAAGTTTTTACACTTTGTTTTCTTCCTCCTCGTCTTCCAAGAGTCATCAAATTCAGTTTCTTTTTTTACTCTCAAATATCCTTGGAAACACTTGCTTTTTGCAAGGTGAGTTGTAGTCTTGAATGTACAGAAAGTATTAAGTAGAATAATGTACCAAAAAAAAAAAAGATACAAATTCCAAGTGGGGTAAAATATTGAAAAAAAGCATTTTATGATAGTTTTGTTTTTACATCATTCATTGTGCACTAATAATTACCTGGTAATATGATTTCCCTCGTTAGTATAATTCACCAATGCCAAATTTTATGTAGGCCCTAGGCGGCATTGGTAGCCCACAACACCCACCAGGGAGGGAGGAGATTGACGAATAAGTGCATTTCCCCAGATCAAACCCGCAGATCCTGCCTATGGAACATTTTTTTGAGAAATTGGACAACCCCTTTAAGTGCATGTATTTCTCTACATAACACAAATCTTCCCTTATTTTCTATTACGATACACACATCAACCATGCACCACTGTTTTGCAATAGGACATTTTAAATATTTTTTTTTCTCTATTTTTGCTGTACTCCAGAGCTGCATTCACAATTCTGGAGGCATCACAGTTTACATCTTTAGCATTCCATTTACATAGAATTTCATAATTTAAAAATGTAGGGAAAAAAAAATAACAAAACTTATCAGGTTTTTAGCCACGTCGTCACATGGAGGCGGTATGGCCACAGCCTATGGCGTGGACACTTCTGGTTATTTCTATTACATGTTCATGTTTTTCAAGCCCACAGTATCTTTCACACATTATATAATTTATATAGTGACAGATATAAACTGCAGCTAAAACACAAGATTCTGCCTCATTTCTTCCACACTCCTACAAATGTCAGCCGCTCTCCTGCAAGGGTGACATTTAACCGGGCAGTCTAATCTCCACAAAGCAAACAGGCTTTTCAATAGTCAGTAAACAGCGAGGGGGCACCCCCAGTGAGGGGAGTACCCCCAGTACCAGATCCTACTCTGCCATCTCAGCAAGACACATTTACCACCCTGGGGTTTCTTTGTGAAGATGCTTTGATTTTTACAAGGACAACAAAACACAGATCTTCCTGATGTTTGCTTCTTTTCAAGTTTCCAGTTTGATTTTTTGAAGATTCTTTACAGCAGGATAAAAATTACTTTTTTTTTTTCTTTTTACAAAAATCTACAAATAAAGAACAAATAATATAAAAAAAGGAGAAAAAAAAGCGTTAGCAGCAACCAACTATTAAAAATAATTTAATCATTCAGCCATTGTATTATAAAAAGATTCAAATATTAATTTGTGCTTAAGGGAATCTGTCAGCAGGTTTTTGCTCCCGATCTGAGAGCAGCGTAATGTAGAGACAAAGGCCCTGATTCCAGCGATGTGTCATTTACTGAGCTGTTTGCTGTCATTTTGATAAAATCAATGTTTTCTCTGCTGCAGATCTAGCAGTTAATACTGAGCTGATTAATATGCTGGACTACCTGCACCGTGCCAAAGTAGTCCTGTAATGATAATTGCTGCTGATTAAACTGTGATTTTATCAAAATTATACTAAGCAGCCCAGTAAGTGAAACAATGCTGGAATCAGGATCTATGCCCATACATTATGCTGCTCTCAGATTAGGTGTCAAAAACCTGGTGACAGATTCCCTTTAAGTGCTTCACTATTCTTAAAATCTCTCTGTCAAATCGGTAAACAGATATGCATGCAAAGGTTGTGTTTATTTAAAGGGTACTTTCCAAAATCAAAAGTTAACCATTCAAATATGTGCTAACTTGATAATTGATGAGGAGATATCCACCAATAAATCCACTCCCCAATGCCAAGAAAAGGGCTATAAAAAACTTTCTGTGCTGCTGCTCATTTTTATTTTACAAACTGCAAACCAGTAAGTTGGAAAATATAATTTTGTATAAAAAAAAAAATATATATATATATATATATATATACATACATACACACACACACACAGAGCATATATATGTATATATGTATATATACAGTTAGGTCCAGAAATATTTGGACAGTGACACAAGTTTTGTTATTTTAGCTGTTTACAAAAACATGTTCAGAAATACAATTATATATATAATATGGGCTGAAAGTGCACACTCCCAGCTGCAATATGGGAGTTTTCACATCCAAATCGGAGAAAGGGTTTAGGAATCATAGCTCTGTAATGCATAGCCTCCTCTTTTTCAAGGGACCAAAAGTAATTGGACAAGGGACTCTAAGGGCTGCAATTAACTCTGAAGGCGTCTCCCTCGTTAACCTGTAATCAATGAAGTAGTTAAAAGGTCTGGAGTTGATTACAGGTGTGTGGTTTTGCATTTGGAAGCTGTTGCTGTGACCAGACAACATGCGGTCTAAGGAACTCTCAATTGAGGTGAAGCAGAACATCCTGAGGCTGAAAAAAAAGAAAAAATCCATCAGAGAGATAGCAGACATGCTTGGAGTAGCAAAATCAACAGTCGGGTACATTCTGAGAAAAAAGGAATTGACTGGTGAGCTTGGAAACTCAAAAAGGCCTGGGCGTCCACGGATGACAACAGTGGTGGATGATCTCCGCATACTTTCTTTGGTGAAGAAGAACCCGTTCACAACATCAACTGAAGTCCAGAACACTCTCAGTGAAGTAGGTGTATGTGTCTCTAAGTCACCAGTAAAGAGAAGACTCCATGAAAGTAAATACAAAGGGTTCACATCTAGATGCAAACCATTCATCAATTCCAAAAATGGACAGGCCAGAGTTACATTTGCTGAAAAACACCTCATGAAGCCAGCTCAGTTCTGGAAAAGTATTCTATGGACAGATGAGACAAAGATCAACCTGTACCAGAATGATGGGAAGAAAAAAGTTTGGAGAAGAAAGGGAACGACACATGATCCAAGGCACACCACATCCTCTGTAAAACATGGTGGAGGCAACGTGATGGCATGGGCATGCATGGCTTTTAATGGCACTGGGTCACTTGTGTTTATTGATGACATAACAGCAGACAAGAGTAGCCAGATGAATTCTGAAGTGTACCGGGATATACTTTCAGCCCAGATTCAGCCAAATGCCGCAAAGTTGATCGGACGGCGCTTCATAGTACAGATGGACAATGACCCCAAGCATACAGCCAAAGCTACCCAGGAGTTCATGAGTGCAAAAAAGTGGAACATTCTGCAATGGCCAAGTCAATCACCAGATCTTAACCCAATTGAGCATGCATTTCACTTGCTCAAATCCAGACTTAAGACGGAAAGACCCACAAACAAGCAAGACCTGAAGGCTGTGGCTGTAAAGGCCTGGCAAAGCATTAAGAAGGAGGAAACCCAGCGTTTGGTGATGTCCATGGGTTCCAGACTTAAGGCAGTGATTGCCTCCAAAGGATTCGCAACAAAATATTGAAAATAAAAATATTTTGTTTGGGTTTGGTTTATTTGTCCAATTACTTTTGACCTCCTAAAATGTGGAGTGTTTGTAAAGAAATGTGACAATTCCTACAATTTCTATCAGATATTTTTGTTCAAACCTTCAAATTAAACGTTACAATCTGCACTTGAATTCTGTTGTAGAGGTTTCATTTCAAATCCAATGTGGTGGCATGCAGAGCCCAACTCGCCAAAATTGTGTCACTGTCCAAAGATTTCTGGACCTAACTGTATATATATATATATATATATATATATATATATATATATATATATATATATATATATATATGAGCTTACAGGGGTTGTCCAGGTAAAAAGCACAGGCGAAGAGGCAATGTTAGATCAGGAGAGGGCAAGTAAAGCTCTGTTTGCTATTTTAATGGTCACTGAGCCAATGTAATAAAAATTAGATAATTCCTCAGGTACCTTCTCCAGTTCCGAAGCAGCATTTTCAGAACTACAGGGATATGTAAGGAGATCTGGGAAGCTGCTCATTTCCACAGCTAAGGCTGCTTTCACACTTGCGTTGTTTTGCTACAGTCACAATCCATTGCCTTGAAGAAATACGGTATCCTGCAATATATTTTGCAGAATTCCATTTTTCCCCATAGACTTGTATGGATAACAGATTGCGACTAATTGCCTTGCGTTGCATCCGCCGTACAACGGATCAGTCGTGGAATGACAGACCGTTGGGCGGCAGCAACGCAGCATGTAGCGTTTTTCGGCGTGTCGAAAAAACACAATGTGGAGGATTCCGTCGGCGTCTGTCATTTTTTTAATGGAAGCCTATAGAAGCGGAATCTGTTGGAATGCGTCACTGGACAGATTCCTGTGACAGATCAGTCATTTACCAACTGAGCATGCTCAGAGGAGTACATTCCTAAAAAATTAAAAAAAAAAAGCTACAACGGATCAGTGTTTTTGCAGCATCAAATGTGGAACTATCTGCAACGCATCCGTTGCATCAGTCACACAATGGGTTGCAACTGATGCAAAATGATGCAAGTGTGGAAGCCGCCTTAGACCAATCCCTTTTCTATCTGTGCTTGATCAGTGATCGAGAACAGGGCTAGGTTACCTATTGAAATGATTAGTCAACCAGCCCCTAAACAAAGCAATAGGACTAGAAGTGGATCTGTCAAACCCAGCACTGGAGGGCACACTTTTGGGGAACTTTGCATAATTTAAATTAGCAAGTTTCATCTCTAACTTTTTTTACGAGACCCCAAAGCCTGAGGATAAGCCATACATGTCTGGCAAGTTAATATCTGTTTAAAAAAAGCTTGTTTACTACTCGGACAACCCTTTCCTCAATACTATAATCCAGATAGCAATCTCCAGGTTTGACTTTGTTCTAGTGATGTCGGCGCCGTGTCTCCCAGGGCTTGCGAGGCATTGTTACACCATACGATCATTAGCGGTCACTAATAGGCAGCAGTTCTCAAATTTTCTTTGCACGCCCGAGGTTCATCTGGAAGAGGTGTGAGCGAAGCAGCCTATTAGTGACTGCTGATTTGCCGCAGTGCTCATATAGTATAATGTCATGCGAGCCCTGGGAGAAACCAGCTCTGATATAACTAGAACAGAGCCGGAGCTGGAAGTATCTAGTATTTTTATTCTACACTAGAGAATATACACTGCTCAACATTAAAGATAGACCTCTATTGCAGCCTCCATTGCCGTCTTGCTCTCTACCATGATGGCCATCAAGAGAACTGGCGTGAATCAATCGCACACATGTAGCTGGAAGTCCGGCTTCAACTCAATGTCAGGCAAATACCTTCTAGTGTAGAAACTGTATACTCCGTTGGGGGGCGCTGACACGAACGTATACCTTACACGATTATCGGATCGCATCCCCCGGCACGGCCGTATACTCTTCAGACAGGAGCATGTCAGCTGCATAGCAATACATGCAGCCAACCCGCTCCTGTCACAGAGTGTGCGGCCGATCCGGGTGATGCGATCCGATAATCGAGCAAGTCATACGTTCATGTGAACGCACCCTAAGGGTCGGATTGGGAGGCAAATTTCACTTGCAGTACAGAATGGATCAACCGTGAAAGCAGTGGTCCAGTCATTTCCCCTAAAGTGTTGCAGGTGTCATTAATCAAAACGATGCCAGTCCACATGTTGTTTGCACTACTGTGAGGAGCTGGAGTGGCCTAACCATGCTCCCATGGCTGCAGTGCCTCCAAACTTGTGTCCCATAGAGCACATCTGGGATGTCATCGGTCGGTGATTTACACAAGCTGCCAGCAGTGGATCTTGATGATTTGCACAAATGCATTCAGCATGGAAGACCATTAAGAGCCTCAGTGATAGCAGACAAGGCTGTAAGTGCGGGAATTTCTGCCCCAGGAGTTTATCCTTGATACTGAATGAATCTAAACATTTTTTTTATTTCGTTTCCATTGTATCATCATTTGCATACTATTAACATGTCTATGCATCTTGTAGTTTCCATCATTTCATGCCTTTTCCTTCTTTCCATTGCAATTTCAAGGTTGAGGATTGTCCGCATACTGGACCCCATGAAGACAAGGTGGACACCTGTGCTAAATATTACCACTTTTCAGTGTACTAGATCCATCATGTGACAAACACCAATGGTAACCAATGGCGCCCAACGTACCTCACTAACTATTTTAGGCTCCTTCATGATGTCTATGAAAATTTACATAAAATAAATTACTTCTGCAAAAATAACAACCGCTATGCGGTGAAGCCTCCATTGCAAATGAATGCAGCCTTAGACCATTGTGCGATCAAATAAAGTTGCCCCATTACGGAGGACTTGTGTAGGCAAACATTTGCCCTCGTTCAAATAACCTGGCTGCGTAGTGGAAAAATTCTGCGGTAATTGGGGAAGCCATGAGATTTCATAATAATTAAAGTAAAAAGAACCAATCCTGCCCTTTAGTAAGGCAACCCCGAAGAATTTACATTACTCGTGTAATTGGCTGTAAAAGATGTGTGCACTATGAACGTCCGAGGTTGTTAACGACCGCTGTGCTACCACTTAGTCCACAAGATTCTCCAATTAACATCTAATAAACAGCTTTAATTGTCACTACACGGCTTGCTATGTGCACTCTTCATCATACTACTCTGGTAACTATGACAGGGGTCAGACAGTTTGAAATCGCAATATGTACGTATGGCAGACAGAAGCTGGCGGGCGAATATCCGGTGCACCGACTGATGCTACAAGCGAAAATGTCACTTTGCAAAATTGTAACACATTGCGCTCCGTACAGGTCTTAGTACTGCCCCTACTTCCTAATTGTATAGCAATTGATAACGGGTTGCTTACTGGCCGCACGGTTTGCCCAATGACAGTAAGCAAGTCATCAGCAATTAATTTCTAATGATACAGAAGAATACCACTGTGACATTTAGGAGCTGGCCTCGCAACCAAAGCCCCACAGAGGTGCTACAAATGCGCAGAATGCTATGTGTGGCTCCAGCATTAGAAACGAAAATCAGCCACAAACCAATATGACATTATGCATAAAAGGGGTTAATCCCCTTTAGTCTAATAGCTTCATAGAAATAACTGAAGATGTCACGTTTGATTCGGGAAAGCTGCGGCCAGTCTGAGCTTTCAGGCCAATCTGAATCCGATTTATATGGTTGTCTGAAGGCACCCTTTCTGCAATTCATCAGGCGTCTCTGCAGATAAGAGATGGACTACACCTTACAGCAGGCAGCAAATACTAAGTTAGACAGTTGTAAGCTTCGGGTTTTCCATGGAACTTGTTGTGTCTTCTTGCCCTTATCCAAGATGGAGTCTGTTGCCTCATCTTGCCCTTGAACTTCCTGTCTGCCCTGCTTATAAGTCCTGGTCCGGGACATATTCCTTGCCTGAGTATTTTGTTGCTGCTGGCTGCTGAGTTGCTACTGGACTTCCTGCTGCTGCTTGTTTTGTGATCTGCCTCATTATGGTTCCACTGCCTGCAGTTCTCGATGCATGATCCTGTTCCTGGCTGATGTTCCCTCCCTTCAATGCTTCAAGGAGAAGAGCTTCAGACTGCTGAACTTCCTTGTTCTGTATGGACTTTGATTATCTGTTTGTGACCAGTGTACCTTATCCTTGACTCAATCTACACGGTCTGTGTGATGGACTTGAGCAGGACTTTGTCAGCCCTGGGAGGTACACTGATAACCATTTGTTTGCTTTGCGCACTCCTGCTTCCTATTCTGGACGTTCACATATTTGTTGCTGTGCGTACTCCTGCACATTATTCTCGACATGCACGTATAGTGAGGTGAGCACTACTGCATATTACTTGTGGACATTCACATTTTAGTGCCGGTCGCACTCCTGCACATTATTTCAGGACTTTCACACATTTGGTATTTCTGGACATTCATTTATGTGTGCTGGTTGCACTTGCATTTAATATGTAGTTTCCACTGTTATTCTCTGTTAGTTCACTATGAGTTTATTATTTGTCAATACAAAGTACTGTATTTACCCTACCCTTGTCTCAGTTTTGTTATATTCCATGCCATCAGATTCCAGAGTATCTACATAAGTATTACAACATTAGAGAGAACCCATACTTGAGGGACTATTTGGAGTTAAGACAAAAGAAAAATCAAACATATAAAATATTGTGAACTGCACATACCTAGCGGCGGATGTGATTTACTCTGGGTGCAGGTGTCACTTATTTAGGTGGCAGACTCAATTCCATGAATCATTAGCGTATTGTCTTTCTGTGGACAGCGCTCATTTAATGATGAAAGTGATTTTACAGAAGCGCTGTCAGGCGGTATCATTTGAATAATCTGTCACTGAGTTGCAGGCGGGTTGTGAAAACAACAAAATGGATAATGCCCGAGCTGCTGACAACTTAATACACCATCCACACGGGGAAGTAAATTGAAAACATTTATAACCTACTAATCAAGTGGTACACAATGGCGGTAATGAGAAGGCTCCACTTCAGGAGAACATCTAGTTGTCAAAGCCCAGAGAAGAATCTCCATCACGGAACGTCACTAATGCTCGGGAGTAAATCTCTCAGACAAATGACACAGACATCTCTAATAGCCAAAATTGTCAGACGAGATGGGTGTCCACATATTACCGAATTCTAACAAAGAAGTAACAGCAATATTTATCATTAAATGTAACCCTCAAAGCAACAGAGCACGAGTGAGAATTGAAGTGGATCCTTTCCAGCCTGAAACTTTTCATTTTTTCCTCTGGATTATCAATGTTTCACAATTTGGATCGTAGGAAAGCCACGCACAAAAATTACCGGTGTAATTACACTGATAAACCCTTCCATCCAAAATTGGAAATAAAAAGCTATAGCAGATGTGATAAAAAAATAAGGTATAGCACCTTTTCTTTTCCATTTTTTTTAAATAAATGCATGTACGGTAGTTTTGGATAAAATTAATATTTGCAAATGGTTTCCTCGGACGCACATTCAGTGGAAATATACAGAAGTGCACAATTCACCGGCTTCCTGCACCGCAATAGTTTAAATGGCTGCTGGCCTATCAGAGGCCGGCTGCTGCCATCGGTGCATGTGAGACATCACTGCCATGCGCCTCCATGTTTGCACCGCATATGAAGCAGCAAGAGGACGCTGCAGGAACACGGACAGGTAAGAAAAAACAAAAATGTGTTTTAAAAGGGCAGCAGGATGGGGGGGGGGACATTATTAAATAAAGAGGCCCAGCATGGGAGACATTGCAGTAAGGGCCCAAGACATTAGACATTATCAAATAAAGCAGCCCAGGATGGGGGACATTACAGGAAGGGGCCTAGCATGGGGAACATTAACAAATAAAAGGGCCCAGGGTGGGGGGACATTGCTGGAAGGGCCCAGGATGGGGAATATTATTAAATAATGGGGCCCACGATGGGGAACTACAGGGAGGGGTCAGTTAGAAGGGCAGTATTACAGAAAGGGGCCAGGATGGAGGACATTATTACAGGAAGGGAGCCAGAATGGAGAACATTATACCAATAAGGGGCCCAGAATGGAGGACATTATAAAATAAAGGGGCCAGGATGGGGATACTATTACAAGAAAATGCCAAAATGGACAACATTATTAAAGTAAGGGGCTCTACATGGAGGAAATTTTTAAAGGAAAGGGCCCAGGACATTACAAGAACACCATACACAATGTATAATATACAGAGCTCCTGTGTATAAGGTCACAAAAGATCACTGGATTACTTATACACTATATACAGAGCTCCTGAGTAGAATGTCACCAGTGATCACTGTATTACCTGTTCACATACAGTACTATTTACAAAGCTCCTCTTTATAATGACATCAGTGATAACTGGATTACCTGTACACTATACACTATATACAGAGCTCCTGTGTAAAATGTCACTGGTGATCACTGTATTAACCGGTATATTCTGCACCAGTGATCACTGTCTTACCTGTACACGTACACTATAAACTATATACACAGCACTCCTATGTATGTCACACCTACTACAATTACTATCCAACCACTAGAAGGGCATAAGATGAGGTGCCATACTGTTGTTATTTTTCTTTCCTACGTTTCATTTTTTAGGTTTATAAGCTGCCTTTTTTTAACATTCTTTTAGTCACAGACACAAAAACTAACGACTCGTGCGCACGTTGCGTAATTGCATGCATTTACGCTGCGTATTGCACTGCAGCGTAAATGCATGCGTCCTGCGTCTCCTGCACAATCTATGAAGATTGTGCATGACACGTGCGCATGATGCTATTATGAACGCAGCAATTTGGGTGCTAAAATTTTGACCCATATCCGTGCGTTCATAAAATGAGCATGTCAATTAATTTGTGCCGCTATGGATGCAGCTCCCAATCTGTCTATGGTGGGGGCAGCAGCCATAGCGCATGAAATCGGCTTTTTTTGTACAGAAAAACTGCATCCATTATGCAGTGTTTCTGCAGCGATTTGACGCGCACATGTGCTGTCAAATCGCTGCACAATATTCAGCAGTTACATGCGCTTGAGCCCTAAGTGAGTAAACAAATAAAATCTCCTGATAATTGAAAAACTTTAAGCATAACCATTGTTTTAATTTTGCTTCATAATCAATAGTAGACATGAAAATGTGCAACTTTGTAACATATCTTATCAGACAGATTTGCTTGTTTCTCTGCAGTATTGGTTGGTCATTAGCAAAATCCTCAATTCTAAGGTAAAATCTGTATTCAGTGCAGTCTTTCCATGACTGCGATAGGCGATTGCAGTTGGTGCTGATGAGATTCTATGCACATAGAAGAGGGAGGAGGGCAAAGCTCTGCCTCTAACTCCTCCCCCCTCTCATCGTCGTAGAATCTCATCAGCACTAGAGAGGAGTGAACCAGAGGCTCGAGGTTCAAGGCTCAAGATTTAAAAACTGAGCTCCAAAAAACTAGATTCAGGTTCGAGCGACCGATGAGTACGAACAAACAAATGTGAGCCGAGCAAACAATGCACGTGGCTCGCACAGGGCTGTGCATCACTCATACCCAATCACATCGCTACTCGGTTGAGTGGTTCGTACTTGTCACTTGCTCGAACCTCGAACCCAAACCTTGTTTTTGGAGCTCGGTTTCCGAACCTCGAGCCTTGAACCTCGAGCCTCAGGTTTGCTCATCTCTAATCGGCACCAACTGTCATCTCCTAAAGGCCCCGTTACAAGCGAAACATATCTAACGATATATCGCCGGGGTCACGGATTCCGTGACGCACATCCGGCATCGTTAGCGACGTCATTGCGTGTGACACCAACGAATGCCCGTTAACAATGGAAAATACTCACCAAATCGTCCATCGTTGACACGTCGTTCCTTTTCAAAAACATCGTTGCTTGCTGAGGACGCAGGTTGTTTGTCATTCCCGAGGCAGCACACATCGCTACGTGTGACACCTCGGGAGCGACAAACTACAGCTTACCTGCGGCCGCCGGCAATGAGGAAGGAGGTGGGCGGGATGTTACGGACGCTCATCTCCGTCCCTCCACCTCTATTGGGCGGCCACTTAGTGACGTCGCTGTGACATCGCACAGACCACCCCCTTAGAAAGGAGGCGGTTCGCTGGCAACAGCGACGTCGCTAGGCAGGTATGTGTGACGGCTCCTAAATATATTGTGCACCACGGGCAGCGATTTGCCCTTGACGCACAAACGACGGGGGCGGGTGCTTTCACCAGCGATATCGCTGCGTGTAAAGCCCCCTTTAGACTTCACTGACTACAGATTTTACCCTAGAATTGAGAATTTTGATACTGACTGATCCATTCTGGAAGAAAGGAGCAGATTTCTCTGATAAAATCTATTACAAAGTTGCTTATTTTTATGTGTCCTATTGATTTAGGAGATAAAAATTAAAACGACGGTTACGCTTTAATCCTTCCTATGCTCTTTTATTAATTGAAAAGATCCAGTTGGGCTCTTCACATGCGATGTGCTTCCTTTATGAAAGTAACACCAGTAAAGAACACTTAGCAGAAATGGCGAGAATGCTCATTAGCTGCAATTATAGTTAAATTAAGTAGCATTTAAAAAGACAGCTAAACACCATGGTGTGAATGGTCACTAGATGAGAGACGAGTGCACTGAATCTCAAGCCTCAGACTATGGGAAATGTGCTCGTCAATGCTTCTCGCTGTCATTATAGTGTCCTTGTCATCCTCCCTTATAATCAATTTCCCTGTAAACAAACAGTAAGTGCATTGTAATATCTTTATTCCAGGGTTCGCGATCTCCATTATAAATTTATTTCCATATAACCGTCCCTGTTTGTTTTATTCTGTTATACGGATGGCCCGTCATATAATTAGGTCATTTAAGGGTCAATTCCATCTTAAAATGTTAATGTCCTCTTCCATCATCGATATTTTAGAATTGCAGTGTAATGTGTGGAGCAGTATGCCGTGTCCGAATCCCAATTCTGTGATCGGGGGAATGATATTTTCATTGGAGACATATGGTCGGGAATGACATTTCAATATGAGAGCGGTTAAGCAGTGTAATTAAAGTAAAAGCCGTGCAGCCATTTTTTTAGAATTTATTAGGGAATTGCTCTATTGACACAGATGCGAGTTCATTAGAAAGCCGAGCCGTGATACAAGGTGACGAGCCACGGATGAGGGATGGTTTCATTCACAGCAGATTCTCATCACATGGATAGTCGGGGACATCACTGATGATGTGACTATGGCAGACAATCAGTGGCTTTAGCAGGACACCGCTGAGGAGAGGGATGGTAAAACTAGAACAGCGGAACAAAAACCCACCCCATCCCTCTTACCCAATTTTAGAGGAATCCCTCTAATTGCAAAATACCATTACATAAGAAGCCTTATCCAGGTTGTTCTCTAGTGAACTAATAGCTGGTACACACAGGTATACAGTGTACAGTCTTGAGAACAGCGGCAGCTATAGGCATAGAAGTGGTGTCTAGGTATAGTAAAGTAGCCATTCGCTGCGCAATAAAACCACCTATAGCGCCACCTGGTGGAAAACAACGGAGTTAGCATTTTTTATCTCGAAAACGGAACGAGATAGAGAAAAGTTTTCTAGGGGATTAAGGTCTGGAGACTGGCTAGGCCACTCCATGACTTAAATGTGCTTCGTCTTGAGCCACTCTTTTGTTGCCTTGGCTGTATGTTTTGGGACATTGTCATGCTGGAAGACCAAGCCACAACCCATTTTTAATGTCCTGGAGGAGGGAAGGAGGTTGTCACTCAGGATGTTACGGTACATGGCTCCATCCATTGTCCCATTGATGCGGTGAAGTAGTCCTGTGCTCTTAGCAGATAAACACTCCAAAAACATAATGTTTCCACCTCCATGCTTGACAGTGGGGATGGTGATCTTTAGGTCATAAGCTGAATTTTTGTCTCATATGACCACAGCACCTTCTCCCAATCACTCTCAGAATCATCCAGATGGTTATTGGAAAACTTCAGATGGGCCAGCTGCACATGGGCCTTCTTTAGACGGGCCAGCTGCACATGGGCCTTCTTTAGACGGGCCAGCTGCACATGGGCCTTCTTTACACGGGCCGGCTGCACACGGGCCTTCTTTACACGGGCCGGCTGCACATGGGCCTTCTTCAGACGGGTCGGCTGCACATGGGCCTTCTTCAGATGGGCCGGCTGCACATGGGCCTTCTTCAGACGGGCCGGCGGCACATGGGCCTTCTTCAGACGGGCCGGCGGCACAAGGGCCTTCTTCAGACAGGCCGGCTGCACATGGTCCTTCTTCAGACGGGCCGGCTGCACATGGGCCTTCTTCAGACGGGCCGGCTGCACATTGGCCTTCTTTAGACGGGCCGGCTGCACATGGGCCTTCTTTAGATGGGCCGGCTGCACATGGGCCTTCTTGAGCAGTGGGACTTTGCGGGTGCTGCAGGATTTTAATCCATTATGGCGTAATGTGTTACCAGTGGTTTTCTTGGGGACAGTGGTCCCAGCTACCTTGAGGTCATTAACAAGTCCCCCCCTCCCCATGTAATTTTAGGCTGATCTCTTACCTTCCTCATGATCCTGGATATCCCACAAGGTGAGATTTTGCAAGGTACCCCAGATCGATATCGATTGACAAGTTATTTTGTATTTCTTCCATTCTCTTACTATTGCATCTACACTTGTCTCCTTGTCACCCAGTATCTTACTTATGGTTTGTAGCCCATTCCAGCCTTGTGCAGGTTTATAATCTTGTCCCTGACATCCTCAGAAAGCTCTCTGGTCTTGCCCATGATGTAGAGGTTAGAGTCTGACTGATGGGGTCTGTGGACAGGAGTCTTTTATACAGGTGACAATGTAAGACAGCTGTCTTTAAAGCAGGTAACGAGATGATTAGGAGCGTCTAAAGGCCCAGTCACACACAACGACTTACCAGCGATCCTGAAAACGATGCGACCTCATAGGGATCGCAGGTAAGTCGCTGGGAGGTCGCAGGTGAGATGTCACACAGTCAGATCTTACCAGCGATGCAGGAACAATACAGGTCGCAGTAGCGACCTGTATAATGATCTCAGCAGTCACTGTGACCCTGTCACACAGTGTCAAACACAGCGATGTGTCCTGCCCAGCAGGACATCGCCTTTGAAGAAAATGGTCCGGACCATTCTGCAACGACTAGCGATCTCACAGCAGGGGCCTGATCGCTGGTAGTTGTCACATATAACGAGATCGCAAACGGGATCGCTACTGCGTCACAGAAACCGTGACTCAGCTGCGATCTCGCTAGCGATCTCGTTATGTGTGACGGTACCTTAAGTGTCTGTAGGAGCCAGAACGATTAATGGTTGGAAGGGGATCAAATACTTACTTCTCTCTGCAAAATACAAATCAATTTATACAATGTGATTTTCTGGATTTTACTTTGGATATTCTATATCTCACTGTTAAAATTAACCTCCCCTTAAAATTATAGACTGTTCATGTCTTTGTCTGTGGGCAAACCTACAAAATCAGCAAGGGATCAAATAATTATTTCCTTCACTGCATACATATAGAATAACCCCTTGAAGAGGGAGTGCTTTCTCTTCCTGCAGGGTAGAATGTGGCAATAACCAATAATCATAAAAATATATAATGGTCTATCATGGTCTTGTGGGCAAGCGTGTCAATGGAGCCAGAGGACCAAGAGCAAGATGGAGCCGGCAGCCAACAAGTACGTGTAGTGCCTAATTTAAATCCCCCTGTGAGTCCCTGCCAGCGGACGTTATTACATTGCTATGTTACCCTTATTACTGGATAGATCTCTGTATGTGACCCAGTTCTGCTTCTGCTGCTTAACTCTTCAATGTCCTGCTTTGACTACTCTCTTTGTCTCGTGCTTCTCGGACTTGAATTCAGCTTTGGATTCGGTTTGGTTTCAGTCATTGTCCCCAACTCTCTGGTTTAGACCTCGCTTATCAACTTGCTCCACCGGAAACCAGCTGCTCTGAATTGCAGACGGACCCGTAGAGTCTCTTTGATCCATAAATACATCCGTTGTAAAAACAGATTTGTGTGGCTCAGAACTATCATGGCTCGGTTTGGGGATTTGATCTGGTGACCTTTGGTTTCAAAGTCGGTTCCTTTGTCTGCTGAGCTATTGTCTTTTCTTCCCTGCCCAAATGCTGATGGTTCTTATGGTCTTTGTTTTCCTTTCTGATTTGCTCCTCTCCAGGTATTTCTTATTTTCCCATTATTGTTGGCCCTATCACATTTTGGGTTGGGATATATATGTTCCCTCCTCAATGCACCTCCTTGCTGGCTCTCTCTCTTTGTCGAGTTGTTCCTGGAAGCTCCAGACCTTCACCTTACAGGTTTACCGTTATAGTAAACACCAATTGAGTGTCTGCTGTGAGTCGGTGTGTTCTCCTTCCCAGTCCTTGATTCATTCAACTTATTTGAACTTGTTTTACTTTTCCCACACTGGGTTTCTGTTTGTTCTTGCACACATTCCTCTCCCCATGTAGATTTGTTCATGTGGCGGCCTCCCCTCTGATTATTCAGGAGGCACAAGAAACCCCTAAACGGCCTTTTAGGCAGCCAGGTCCAAGATGGTGCTGCTAGTTGTGCGGATAGGGTCTTTTAGTCTGTAGAGGGACCACTTGGCCATTAACATCCATGGGGATTTGTTAAAAACAGATGAAAAGCAAAGGCATGGTCATGGTTTTGATCCGCAGTGCTCTGCTCTCAGCAGAGCTGATGCTCTGTTTTGCATTGTTCTCTAGTGGACGGGTTGTTTTCCGGCCTCGGGTTCTGCGCTGGTGTTGGGAGGGGCCTGTTCTCAGGTGCCTCATTCTGGGTGATTGCTCCGCTTCATTAGGGAGCAATCTTGCCCAAATCGCCACCAGTCATAGTTCTTGTTCTGCAGTGAGTGTTCTGGCTCCCGTGTGTGCTCTGTTCTGATCTTGTCTCCCTACCCCGGACCTCCGTTACCCTTATCTGCCCGTGCTCCTTACTCCAACGTTACCCCCCCGGCTTCTGACTGCCAGCTCGTACCCTGACCTTGGCTCCACTTTCCCCCTATGTACCTTACATGACTTTCTGGCTTCTGACCTCTGGCTCGTACCCCGACCTTGGCTCCGCTTTCTCCCTGTGTACCTTACGTGACTTGCTGGCTTCTGACCTCCGGTTCATACCCTGACCTCAGCTCAACTTTCTCCCTGTGTACCTTACGTGACTTCCTGGCTTCTGACCTCCGGCTCGCACGCCGACCTCAGCTCCGCTTTTTCCCTGTGTTCCATACGTGACCTCTTGGCTCCAGACCTCTGACTTGTTTGACTTCCCCACCACTAGTTGTATCTAGTGACACCTAGTGGTTGATTGTCACAAGCATAATTTCTATTTCGGACTTCCATCCGTGTTTCTTCTGTTTTTGGTTCACACTGTCTACCTGCTTCAAATTTTAAAACCAGATGAAAAACGAATGACACATGGGAGAAATCAGTCCATTTCACAAATATATAAAAATGGATGTGTGAATGTAGCCGAAGTCTGGCAATGGATACTTATCTGAGTAGATAGATTCCAGGACAAGGGCCGTTACAACCCAAAAGAAACTGAACAAAGTAAAAATTAAGGAATCGACGTGACACGCCACTGCTTTGCAGCAACCTTTTCCCATTGACCTAATCCTCATTTTTTTGCATTTTGACACTTTACAGTCTCTTCCTAAACCCCATTTATTAAAGTATGCAAATAATATTTTACAATTATTACTTGATTTTACTCCCACAGAGGATTAACAAAATGCATTTACATTCTTTCAAAGTTAACCCAATATAAGCCGTTCCTACATCTCGTTATCAAGGAATTAAAATTAAGATCCTGATGATACAGATGGATTATACGTGGTTTGTCGCAGTGGGGGCATTAATTACTTCATTTACAGATGAAGACGCCTGCAGCGATTCTACTCTTATAGGTACCGTATGTACATAATTTCTGTCGTCGTATGCAAAGTAGATGGTGCATTCCTTGCAATGCTGAAAAAGGTATAAAAATTTTTTTAAAAAAAGCGGAAATAATATAAATGCTCAAAGGGTGTTTATTCTTATCCAGTTACTATTACATTTATATATTGCTGTAATGAATACCCATGCAAAATAAGTATTTGATTCAAGAGTTGTCTTCCAAAATTACCTTTTTGTGGAATATGCACAACTTAACCCCTCCGCCCACCCCCCCAAAAAAGTAGACATTTGATGACTTCTATCAGTTTGCTGTAGAACACTTTGCATGTGCCATATTACGGCTCGGTAAAAGCTCTGTGTGGATAGAAGCCTATAGGGCAGGACTGTACCTATCTGCCTCCAATGTAAAAAGGAAATAGAGAAGATTTATGTATTTTGCATGTTTCATCAGATACAATAGTATGGATACGGATATATAACATTTGTGCAATATTGCGCCATTCAGTTGCACAAAGAGCGCTATGCAGAGTGCAATAGGTTATCCTGTGCAGACGTGGGCCAAATTTAAACACCCATGAAAGACAGTCCATGATGGAAGGATTGGCCACGGACCTTCAGACCCAAACTCAACAGTCTCATAGTAATATCTGAGGCTTTTGCGTTCGGGTCAGGAGACTCGCCGCTAGTACTTACATCATGGACTATGTTTGACGGACATCATCTGAATTCAGAAAAAGACCCAAAATTAAAATAACAGTAGCCACAAAGGCCAATGGCGCCCAACAGACCCCATAGAATATTAGGTCAGTAGTAAAAATAACTTCAAGAATTGTAGTGTTTGTTTTTTTTCTAAATCTTATGCCTATACAGCCTTACACCGCTGTGTTCCTAGGTTCAATTTCAGACCAGAGACCACAAGGGCATGGAGTTCATGTTCTCTCTGTGTTTCCTTGAGGCTCTGCAATTTCTTTGTGTACCCTAAAAAAATATACTGATAGGATAACGTGGAATATGGATTGCAAACAGGGGCAAATGTGACCGATGTACATTGCTGTGAAATACGTTGATGCGGTATAAATATATTCTTAAAGGGAACCTGTCAGATGCAATATGCACTCGGAAACACGAGCAGTTCTGGGTACATTATTGCTAATCCTTGCCTAACCGTCCCAGCCTATAGTAGCATACATAAAGAGATCTTTAGAAAAAGTATTTCTAAAGATTCTTTATAATATGCTAATGAGCGAGGGGACTAGTCGCAAGGGCGTTACTTCCCCTGACTAGTCCGCCCTCTTAGCATGTAAGCACACCCACAGCGGCGTAGCATGCTACTCAATGCAGCATCCACAGCGGTGACGTATCTGCTGTCTCCACTGTTCAGAAGTCCCAGGCACAGGTCATGCGCAGTATGAAGCCTGGTGTACGCGTCCTGGCTTCCGCAAGGTCTACTGCGCATGACCGGAAGTGCCCGGTATTCAGAGCGGTCACAAAGAACACAGGTACACACGTCACCGCAGGAGATGCTGCCTTGATTAGCATGTTAGTATCCCCTGTGGGTGTGCTACCATGCTAAGAGGGCAGACTAGGCGAAGGAAGTAACTCACTTGCAACTAGTCGCTGGCCTCATTACCGTAGCATATGATAAAAGATCTTTAGAAATACTTTTTCTAAAGATCTCTTTATGTATCCTACTAGATGCAGGGACAGTGAGGCTATGTGCCCACGGGACTCTGTACCCGCGGATATATCTGCAGATATGTCCGCAGGTTTCCCGCAGCAGCTCTCCGGAATCCGCAGCTATACATAGCTGTGGGATTCCAGCGAAATATCTGCGGTAAACCTGCGGACGTTCATGTGAGTTACCTGCGGAAGTCCCGGCCTCTATCTAGATATTGGAGGGCCGGGATTTCCGCAGGTAATTCCGCAGGAATAATTGGCATGCAGTTATGTTGTGTGGCTGTGGGATCTCCGCAGCATATTCCGCAGCTGCACATACCGCATCATGGACACAGACACTCTCCATGTCCCATAGGATAACATGGGGAGTGTCTGTACTTGCTGAAACCTGCGGATTTATCTAGAAAATCCATATAAATCTGCAGGTTTTCCGCGGCAAAATCCGCAGGTGCGAGCTCCCGTGGGCACATAGCCTAAGGCAGGGATTTGCAATATGTACCCAGAAATGCTTGTGGTGCTGGGTGCATATTGCACCTGACAGGTTCCCTTTAAAAATATAGCAAAAGCAAACCCTACATTACCAGCCACATAAATCTTTAAAACGCCTGAGCCGCCTTTTAAAGGTTTTACTTCTAAAAGACTAGTTTTATTTATAAAAAAAAAAAAAATAACAAAAAATCCACACACCATAAAATACATTCACCTGCAGCAGCCCCAGACAAAAGAGCAGGTCATAAAACATGAATCTAGCAGACAGAGACCCGGCACGATCATTGTCCGCAGTTCAGAAACACTTGTGGCTCCATAAATTGGACAGGGCGGGAGCAGTACTGCCGGACTGAATTGATCTCATGGCGCACGCGATAAATGATGGTCATACTTTCGGCTTTTGGAGCGGTTTAATGCAGCTTCAAGCAATGATTCAAAATCTCTTTCAACAGTTACTAAAAGAAAAAAAAGATCAATAACCTTCAAAGAGATGTCACAGAATGAACCCAGTCCTAAAAGAGAGATGTAAATAAAAGGCTGTGGTTACAAAGGAGACGAGAGGAGGAAATATTGAGATGTGGTTACAGATCTACTCTTATAGTGGTCAACGGCTTTAGTGCAAATAAACGGTATTGATTCAACATACTGTATGAAAGCAGATGAAGGGAAGAAGAAAAGTGGCTCGCCTACTGTAAGGGAACGGGGCGTGGTGTTAAAACCTAATGGAGACTCTTGGACAAAAAAATTGGGTTAAGACCAGGACATTTATTGTTTCTTGGGTTTTTTTTCTCCCCATCTTCCAACAGCCATAAGTTTTTTTACGGTCGACATAGCCGCATGAGGGCGAGAAGAGATGTACGTAGTTATAAAAGTCATCACTTGATCATCTAAAGTTCTGGAAAACAGGAAAAATATCCAAAAAGGGTAAAATGATTAAAAATAAAAACCTCAATGTTGCAGCTGAACTGATGTGGAAATGACGGGGATGCATCGCTGTCCTACTTTTCTGCTTTCAAAGGTGCAGCACAGAATATAAATGATTTAGTCTAATGTATTATCTAATTACTAATCATGGCTATCATAATTAATCCTAATTTGTATTGATTTATCAGGCAGGAAATTAGTAATTACTTCAGCATAATGGCATCAGACAGACTGGTTTCAGACACTGCTTTAAAAGACAAGCAGGGAAAATTACCTTTATTTTTTATGTATAAAGTCCACATACTGATACACAGTTATTGTTTCTATACATTATAAGAGGCTATCTTGCTGTTAAAAATAATCAGAAAAATGCTTTACAGTAGCTACATGGACTATAGAGAACTAACTCTGACTTCTATGGGATAGTGTTGTGTGCAAGTTATTGTGCAGAGAGTGGGAGAAGGTGAGCTGTGTCTATCCTATTTTATGAATGGTAGATCCAGTGTTTTAGATGGTACCTTTCATGGTAATCTTGGCTGTGATGATAAGAAGATGATTGTTTGGAAGTGATCTATGGAGAATAGGAAGCTTCATAGGGAAAAAAATAATCCCAAAAATTCTTTAAAAATGTGTTATATAAAACCGGATATAAATAGTGAGGCAATGTTCACACAGGGTGTTATTGTTCCTGACGAAAACCTGATCTTGGCTCAGTATGTCTTCTGTGTTTTTTTGCAGTTTTTGTGACGGTTCTGCAGCAGTTTTTCTACAAAGTGGGTTGTTTCAATGCAAAACCGTTGCAAAAATGCTGCAAAGAATTGACAGGTGTTTGACAAAACAGTCAGGAAAAAATCTGCAGGTGTGTGTGTGTGTGTGTGTGTGTGTGTGCGTGTATGCGTGTGTGCGTGAATGAAATTTCAGAAATTTCATAGATTTTGCTGGGACTGTAAAAAACAGCGTCTTATTAGCAAGGATTTGCATAAAACCAAGGCAAAATTGCTAAAAAAAAAAACAGCAAGACGTCATGTGTGAACATAGCCATAGTCATGTTCTAAAGTTACATTTCCTGTATAGTAAGACTAAATATCACGGCATTACATAAATAATTTTTATATATATGACCTTTCGGGCCAGGGATAGCACCTGGCAGTCACAGTTGGACGACGTCCTTAAGACCGGTGGGGTCACAGGTGATGTGAGCAATGGCAATCAGTCTGATGAGGCGATCATGACCAAATACAAAGAACTACTCAAAAAACGCACCAGACTTTGGTGGAACAAAGCTTTTCTGGGAAAGTACTTGGAGAAAGATTTAGTACCCAGGGGTCTCCGGGTGCAGGTTTTCCCTTCCTTCCCTTTGGAAGATGAAACTTTTAAAACAAAATGGGAAGAACTTGCACAAACATGTTCTCGGGGCTTCCTGGGTCTGTTGTGGGATCATAATTCCGCTTCATTGGCCTCAATTGAAGCGGAATTAGAGACACTGGAGAAAAACTTAACAGAGGCGTGTACACCAACTGTCGTTACCCGTTTTTACGCCGAGATTGATAAGGACTTGGAGAAATGGGAGCAGGAAATTAGGACCTTCAAATTGAAGAAATTGAATAGGGATATCCAGGATTATACCCTACGGAGGGCATATAGATGGAGAAATAACACTATTAGAGGACGTACTGGGGATACTACTAACAAGAACCCCCGTTCAAGATCCTCGTCATTAGTATCTGTGACCTCAGCAGGTGGTTCCTCTTCCGGGGCCTCAGTGAGCTCCATGGACCCTGGAGATACTGTCGGGGCACGTGTTAAACAGCGAACCCGACCACCAGTGACATATAATAAGAACAAACGTCAGGGGAATAAACTCCAGGTACTTAATTTATCTCAACGGGCACTCACTGGGGCTCAGGTGGAGGTCCTCTCACGTGGTCTGTCTTTTTCTCCTTCTAATACTTTCCACTTGTTCTCAACTTTGAAGGACCTAAACCTGTTCTCACGAAAACTAATTCTCAAAAAACTTTTTTATAAGCGGAATGACGGGTCCGACAGTGTGGTGGAACGTGAGGCCATACGTAATCTTGAGGACTTACTCCAGGAACAGGAGATCCCAGCAACAGGTATGTTCCCAGAATCTCTCCTACCAAAGTCAACTAAGTTTCCCCCTTTGGCTATTAGCCCCGCAATTGAGATCTTCACTAAGATGGTGAGTGAGGATCTCAAAAATATTCCGACTAGTCGGAAAAAGGACAACCTGACTCACGCCCAAAGGAAGGCTCTGATTGAGTTGCAGGGTTTCCACGATATTGTGATAAAACCTGCTGACAAAGGGGGTAACATTGTGGTGATGTCTTGCGCTAAGTATGAACAGGAAGTTCTTAGACAACTTCGGGATAAAAGCACTTATAGGAAATTACCCTCCAATCCTTTGACTGTCTTTTCCACTGAACTTACCGGCATACTTCGTAGGGCTCTGGATACCGGCCTGATCAACAAGAAAATGTTTGACGGACTGTGTAAAAAATATCCCAGAGTCCCTACATTTTATATACTGCCTAAAGTCCATAAAGATGCCGTCAATCCGCCTGGTCGTCCGATTGTGTCGGGCATAGAGGGTTTATGTGATCCCATCTGTCGGTTTATAGACTATCATTTAAAAACCTTGGTTGAAACGCTACCCTCTTATGTCCGGGACACTACGGACGTCCTTAGGCGCATTGACGGCATCTCTCTGGAAGAGGATATGATCCTTGTTACAGCCGACGTCGAGAGCTTATACACCTGCATCTCTCATACGGATGGAATACGGGCTGTCCGCTTCTTTCTCGAGATGTCAGGTCGGAATGGAGAATTGAGTGAGCTGATTATCGAGCTGCTGGAGTTTGTACTGTCACACAACTTCTTCGTCTTTAAAGACATCTATTATTTACAGCAGCGCGGCACTGCTATGGGCGCGGCCTGTGCGCCTTCGTACGCAGGTCTCTTCCTGGGCTACTGGGAGAGGCAGATTTTTGCGGACGAGGGCCCCGGGCTTAGCGCCCATGTGCAGTGTTGGCTTAGATACATAGATGATGTATTATTTGTGTGGCAGGGCACAGCCGAGCAGCTTGATTCATTTATGAGACAGTTAAACATCAATGATCTCAATATTAAGCTCACGTATAAAAGTAGTAGACAAAGGATAGACTTCCTTGACATCTTGATTAAGGTGGATCAGAGGGGAGTGATCCAGACGGACGTCTTTCGGAAGACGACTTCCGTCAATGCTCTGCTACATGCTACATCTGATCACAATCCATCTACAATTCGTGCCATTCCCACCGGGCAATATCTGAGGATGAGGCGAATTTGCTCTTCCAATGATAGCTTTGAGGCCCAGTCGGCTGACCTTAGGGATCGTTTCCGCGAGAGGGGGTACAGTGGTAGGAGCATCAGGGCGGGTTATAATCGGGCCAAAACAACCCCCCGATTGCAATTACTCACTGGTGCCCCGAAGAAACCGGCAGAACGTGACACCGCGGTGCGGTTCATTGGAACACACAGTCAGGAATGGGAGACTATACGCCGGATTTTAAAAAAACACTGGCCGGTTTTAATGACCGACCCTATCTTGGCTAGTGTGCTCACCCAGAATCCCCTTATGACATCTAGGAGAGCTAGGAATTTGAGGGACATGTTGGTCCAGAGCCACTATGTTCCACCTCGTGTCAATCACTTTGGTTCTCATGGTCCTCTACAGGGTTGTTTTCCCTGCGGCCACTGTGTGGCATGTTGCAATGTCCTTCGTAGTCAGACGTTTTGTTCATCTGATGGACAAAAAATTTATAACATCAAACATTACATCACGTGTGCAACCACACATGTGGTGTATTTTGCAACTTGTACATGCCGCCTGACCTATGTGGGACTCACCTCTAGGGAGCTCCGCATTAGGGTCAGGGAGCATGTGAGAGACATTGCTGCGGCCAAAACAGAGGTGGACCCTACAACACTTAAAACACTGCCCAGGCACTTCAGATCACACCACTCCTGCGACCCCTCAAAATTGAAGATAAGGGGGATTGATGTGGTAGTGGGGGGGATCAGAGGTGGTGATCTCAAGAAACGCCTGGCGCAGTGTGAGACCAAATGGATAGTGACCCTGGACACACTGACCCCTAAGGGCCTAAACGAATCAGTAAGCTATGCCCCTTTCCTGTAGTGCTGATGTATCCTTGATCCTGCATAATCCGCCCCCTAGTTAAGCGTTTGACTTCTTGAATTTCCGCTGTTGCTATTCTTGTGGTCACCGTTATGTACATAATGGATCATACATATTATATATATATATTTATATTTCATGTCCCATTTCGGGATCATACCTATTGTTCATTCTGATTTTGCCATTTGCTCTCTCACCTGTATCCTTTGTCCCTTTTATTTATGTTTTTAACTGTTTTTAATCTGCCTCTATTGTGTGCATCTCTCCCCATTGTTCTGGCTCATCTATTGATTTATGCATGTCCTTTTTCAATAGGACTTAGAAAATGATCACATGCCTGCCGTTTGGAATTCATCACGTTTCCTCAATTATATGAACAACTAATTTTGGATTCCCTTGTATGATGTGGTCTCATCTTTTTGTAAAACCATGCATGTTATTTTGTTACTGTATATTGCAGGGTGATTTGTTTACACTTGCCACGATATCCGGTTGTCTTGGTGCGATCGCATCTGTGGCCGTTCGTGCTCGCGTAGCTGGGGCCATCTGCACGTCGCGCGCATGCGCGGGAGCCTTGGTGACGCGTCCCCGCTCCCGCGCATGCGCGAAGATGACGTGATGGCCGTCATCTCGCGGGATTTCGTCCGGCACCAGGTGCGATTGCCGCGAGCGAGACTTCCGGGTCCGCGGCAATCACTACGGTATATTTAAAAGCCAGTGACAGGGGAATGACGGCACCGTACGCCTCTTCCCTGATGAAGATTTGAGACATTCAATATCGAAACGTACGTAGGTCCCTTTGAGGCTGCAGCTACTGGCGGTTCACTCCCCCTCACTTGGTTATACTGGTAATGGGCGACCTTGCAGTGTTTTTTATGTGTGTGGTTAATGACTGGGATCTTCACTTATTCATGGCCGCATTCATTTAATGCAGTATGTTCCCTCATCAGAATGTCCTGGGAGTGTCGTGGCAACACATTAATTGATATCCAATGTAGTACCTTTGTATGTATAAATAAGTGTGTTATCATGTTATGCCATGTACTGACACGTCCCGAGGTCTGGTGTTAAATAGGGAACCTTTTTGTAATATGACCTGACAAAGCGCCATTTTTTTGCGGCCTGTTTAAACAATACCCAGGTGTCACCTCCGCACCATTTAACACGTGCTGTATATTTGTTTCATGTACTGACGATGCATTTTTGCACTATGTCCCAATGTAGGGGATAACCGCCATTAATGTTTTTACATGTTTTTAAATGACTGTTTGGATTCCCCCCACCTGTGTGTATTAATAAAATTCTGTTACTTGTGCACTCTAAAAACTCTTGTTCTCTTTTTCTAATATATATATATATAAATAATTTATTTATTTAATGCCGTTATATTTAGTCTTACTATACAGGAAATTTAAATTTAACTTTAGAACATGACTATGGCTATGTTCACACATGACGTCTTGCAGTGTTTTTTTTTTTTTAGCAATTTTGCCTTGGTTTTATGCAAATCCTTGCTAATGAGACGCTGTTTTTTACAATCCTAGCAAAGTCTATGATATTTCATTCATACACACACACACATACACACACACGTACACACGTATATATATATATATATATATATACCTATGGAACGAATCAGGAAATAAATTCCCCAGGTAGAAATTACAAAAACAAAACACATTTTCCTGCACTGCAACATTAACCCTTTAGTGACGGAGCTAATTTTCACCTTAATGACCAGACCAAATTTTGCAATTCTGACCAGTGTCACTTCATGAGGTTATAACTCTAGAACGCTTCAACGGATCCCGGTGATTCTGAGATTGTTTTTTCGTCACATATTGGACTTCATGTTAGTACCAAATTTAGGACAATATTTTTTGCGTTTATTTATGAAAAAAATTGAATTTTTATACTGTTAAACCAGAGATTTCTGTGACACAAAATAGTTAATAAATAACATTTCCCACATGCCTACTTTACATCAGCACAATTTTGGAAACAAAATTTTTTTTTGTTAGGAAGTTAGAGGGGTTCAAAGTTTATCAGCGATTTCTCATTTTTACATCAAAATTTACAAAACCATTTTTTTAGGGACCACATCACATTTGAAGTGACTTTGAGAGGCCTAGATGACAGAAAATACCCAAAAGTGACACCATTCTAAAAACTGCACCCCCCAAAGTACTCAAAACCACATTCAAGAAGTTTATTAACCCTTCAGGTGCTTCACATGAACAAAAGCAATGTGGAATGAAAAAAAGCAAAAATTAAATTTTACCTAAAAATGTTGCTCTAACGCGCCAATACCCCACATGTGGTCAGAAACCTCTGTTTGGACAAATGGGAGGGCTCGGAACAGAAGGAGCAATATTTGAATTTTGGAAAGCAAATTTGGCTGAAATAGATTGCGGGCACCATGTTGCATTTACAGGTCCGCTAAGGTACCTAAACAGAAGAAACCCCTCACAAGTGACACCATTTTGGAAACTAGACCCCTCAAGGCTTCTATCTAGAGGTATAGTGAGCATTTTGGATCCACAGGTACTTCACAGATTTTGTTAACGTTACGTTGTCATATTGAAAATATTAATAATTTTCTCAAAAATGTTGCTTTAGCATCAATTTTCTCACTTTTTCAAGAGGTAATTCCAAAAATTCTCAACCTCAAGGTTTGTTAACCACTTTTTTATGAGCGCGGTGATACCTCACATGTGGTCTGAAACCTTTGTTTGGACAAATGGGAGGGCTTGGAACGAAAGGAGCAATATTTGAATTTTGGAAAGGAAATTTGGCTGAAAAAGATTGCGGGCACCATGTCACATTTGGAGGACCCCTAAGGTACCTAAACAGCAGAAACCCCGCACAAGTGACCCCATTTTGGAAACTAGGCCCCTCAAGGAATTTATCTAGATGTTTGGTGAGTACCCTGAACCCCCAGGTGCTTCACAGAATTTTATAACGTTGAGCCATGAAAAAAAAAAAAAAAATTTTACCACAAAATTGTTATTTCAACCAGGTAGCTTTTTTTTTACAAGAGTAAAAGGAAAAAATTCAGCATAACATTTATTGTGCAATTTCTCCTGAGTTTGGCGATACCTTATATGTGGTGGAAATCAACTGTTTGGGTGCACAGAAGGCTCGGGAGGGAAGGAGCGCCATTTGACTGCAAAATTGGCTGGAATCAATAGCGGACGCCAGGTTGCATTTGGAGAGCCCCTGAGGTGCCTAAACAGTGGCTGTCCCCCACAAGTGACTCCATTCTGGAAACAAGACACCTCAAGGCTTTTATCTAGGTGTATAGTGAGCAGTTTGAATCCACGAATACTTCACAGAATTTGATAAGCTTCGGTTGCCATATTGAAAATTTTCTTTTTTTTCACAAAAATGTTGCTTCAGCATCAAATTTCTCACTTTTTCAAGAGACAACAACAAACCGTGGACCCAACAGGTTGTTATCCAATGTCTTATGAGCACAGGGATACCGCACATGTGGCCAAAAACCTCTGTTTGGATAAATGGGAGGGCTTGGAATGGAAGGAGCACCATTTGAATTCTGGAAAAGTTGAGATAAATTGCGGGCACCATGTCACATTTGCAGGGCCCCTTGGGTACCTATACATCAGAAACCCCCACAAGTGACCCCATTTTGGAAACTGGATTTTATTCAGGAGTATAGTAAGCATTTTGAATCCACAGGTACTTCACAAAAATGTTGCTGTAGCAACAAATGTCTCACTGTTAGGCTATGTGGCCATGATCCAGCGACACGGCGTCTAGTACACAGTGTCAGCCTCCTGCAGAGATGTGAGTGTTGTCCACGGGAGAACGCAGCTGCCCATGCCCACGATTTGGGTTCAGGCCGCTGTGGAGCTCTATGCTACCTGCAGAGAACACTCATCTCCGCAGCATAAACTGACATGCTGAGGCTCGGGAAGCTGCACCACAGGTCAGTGTATGCTGCGGAGAAAAGAATCACAGTGGGCACGGGATTTCTAAAAATCCTTCCACTGTGCTTCTACTGCACAACGCAGCGCTATGGACGCAGGGAAAACACTCTGCGCCCAAAACGCTGCAAATCCCGATTGTGGGCGCACAGCCTAAAATGCTACAATGGATGAATGGATAGATGTCAAACAAATATAACGTCCCACCCCCTGCATATTCTAAGCTGGCGCCCTTTAGTGCCTTTCATGTGGCACTAAAGGGTGCCTAGCCTTGTATTTAGCCCTCCAAAAAATTAATAATTAAAATAAACGACGTGGGGTCCCCCCTATTTTTGATAGCCAGCTAGGGTAAAGCAGACAGCTGTAGCCTGCAAACCACAGCTGACAGCTTCACCTTGGCTGGTGATCAATTTGGAGGGCTCCCCAGGCGGTTTTTAAAAAAAAACAAAAAAAAAAAAAAGTGGGGTCCCCGCCAAATTAGATCACCAGCCAAGGTGAAGCGGACAGCTGGGGTCTGGTATTCTCAGGGTGGGAAGAGCCATGGTTATTGGACTCTTCCCAGCCTAAAAATAGCAGGCCGCAGCCGCCCCAGAAGTGGCGCATCCATTAGATGCGCCAATCCTGGCGCTTCGCTCAAGCTCATCCCGCGCCCTGGTGCGGTGGCAGACGGGGTAATATATGGGGTTGATACCAGCTGTAATGTCACCTGGCATCAAGCCCTGGGGTTAGTGATGTCACTGCATCTGAACAGATACCCGACATTACTAACCCAGTCAAGTAATAGAAAAAAATAAAGACAAAAAAAAAATGTATTTGAAAAAAAAACTCCCCGAAACATTCCTCTTTTACCAATTTATTGAAAATAAATAAATTTCGGTCGCTGTAATCCATTTTGGAGGTCCCACGCCGACTCTGGATCTTCTAGAATATGGGGGGCACGTTCAGGGAACGTATCCCCCATTTTCTGGAAGAGCAAGCTCTCCATGAGCAGTGTGGGTGCAGTAATCTGAGAATACTGCACTCACACTGCCCCGGTCCAACCTAGGGCAGAGTGACCTGCAGTAACCTCATTCTAGAATATGAGGGGCACGCTCACAGAACGTACCCCCCATTTTCTAGAACAGCAGTCTCTCCATGTGAGGAGTGTGGCTGCAGATTACCGCACTCACCCTCCCCCGGTCCACAGTGGAGCAGCCTGTGCAGTAGCGACGTCAGCGTTCCTGCTTACAGGGATCCAGCTGACAGCCGCTGTCTGCGCATGCGCCGCCAGCTTTCAAGAAGGAGGCGGCGTGATCGCGGGGCCGGAGCACCAGCAGCCAGGTAACGTAAAACCGGGGGCTGGGGGGGGTGACGGCAGGACCTGGGGACAACTTTCTGCCGCATGTGACGTGTCACATGCGGCAGAAAGAGCAGGATGAATGCGGCCGCCATCTTCCACGCTCCGGATGGGGGAGGGGGGAGGCAGCTCTGGAGAACCGGAGGGGGCTCCGGGGACCAGAGATCTCCGGTGTACCGGAGGAGGGGTCAGGGGGAGGACATTTCCCTCCGATCTGAAATGTTTGATCATTTCAGATCGGAGGGAAATGAATGCAGAGCCGGCGGCGGCGGGAGTTTTCAGCGCGCGTCGGCGCCATCTTGGATTTTCCGGAGGGGGGGTAGGGGTGGTGGGGGGACTCTCCGGTACCGGGGGCTTTGGGGGCACTAAGGGCTCATATTTATTTCTCATCTGACATGTTTGATCACGTCAGATGAGAAATAAATCAATTTTACCGGCCATTTATTTTTTTTTAATGTTGTCGCCGGTATACGGTGTATACCGGCGATCGCATTAACGGGGTCCAGAAAAAACACCCCGATTCATAATCTGGGGGGTCTCAGCTACCCCCGGTAGCTGAAACCCCCGAGATTTTCGGTCGCTGGGGGGCGCTACAGGGTTTTTTCGGGCCGCTAAAGCGGCGGAACAGAATAAGTACCCTGTTTTGCCGCCGCTTTAAGTCGTACGGCCGTCGTTATGAGGTTAAAAAGCTTCTCCATTTAGTCCTACATAATCAGTTACATCAGTAGGAAAATGACAGTGAAAATATTATGGGGACTGTTCAGGGCATATACAACCTATTCTTAACATAGGTCATTAATGTTGGATCAGAGGGGGTCCGATGACCGGCACCTCTACAATCCACTCATGTCCCATGCCCACCTGATGTGCACAGTGTGCAGAGACAGGCCAGCACAGCTCCATACACCGTATAGCAGTAGTTTTCAGGTGTTGCAGCTCAGCTCCTATTAAAGTGATTGTAATTTGTTCTGCAGCGCTCAGAATTGGCCACTACACTGTACGGAGCTGTGCTGTTCTGGCTCTATATGCTGTGATCTTCTTCCTCCTCCTCCGTAGCAAAATGTGTTGTACATTACAGTGAGTGTGCACACTTACTGTACACAGCGGACTCAGGAGCTAAACCCGGTAAATACAGCGTGGGTGGTGGACTTATACTGCTACACCTGTAAGTGACTACTGATATGATAGCTTTTAGGAAATAAGAGTGTGGAAGTTACGTTCGGGGCCCATGAACCTCCACAAAACGATCGCAGGGTGTCAGTGTGTGGTCAGGACAGCTGTTGTCTTCTAGGTTTCATAATGCATTGCACGTTCAAGTATACTAAATGGTGAACTAAAAGTGTAGAAAACGTTAAAAAAAAATAGTTTAAAGAGCACCAATCACTAGGATTTTCCTATAAAACCTAAAGCCAGTGCTATGCTGGAACTATCAGGCTGATTTTGATCGGCAGCAGCTGCCAATCAGCTAATAGCTGGGGTGGATATTCATAGTGATTCCCGCCCCCTGCCTGTCCGTCATCCCCCTATTATTTATGCTAATTCTATTGTAGAAGCGTTTTACTAAGTGACTAGAAGAACCTGTGCTGATGTCATACCCATGTGACCAGAAGGGGCGGGACCTCAGCCAACATAGCTGATAGCAAGAAGCAACATTATTTTTCTGTTGGCTAAGGCCCCGCCCCTTCTGGTCACATGGGTATGACATCAGCACAGGTCCTTCTAGCCACTTAGTAAAACACTTCTATAATAGAATTAGCACAAATAACAGATAGGGGGAGAAACAACAGGCAGGGGGATTGGAATTGCTATAAATATCCACCCCAGCCATCAGCTGATCGGCAGCTGCTGGTAATCAAAAAGCTGTTCATTTTACAAACTTTACTTGCTTGTGTTTCAAAAACTATACATCCGAGCTTACAACTAAAGGTATGTATAGAATCAGCCTGATAGTGACAGTATAGCCCTGGCTTTAGGTTATATGGCAAAATTCTGGTGATTGGTACGCTTTAAACCAGCCCACTCTTCCCATAATGACAGTAGCAAAATCTAGAAAATAAAACAAAACAATTTACATATTTGCTATAGCCGTATGTGTAATTGCACAAATTAATAAAATATAAAAATATTTATCTAATGGGAAAAGGAAGAAACCAAAACGTTATGGTTCTCACAATATAGAGACTGAAGTCATTTTTTATTTATTTTTTTTTTACAAAAAAAAAAAACACTTTGCGATTGAAACTTGCTATTGTCATGGTATACTGCCCATATTGCTATTATATTGTACCCATATTGCAGATCACAGAGGCTGGGGCATAATGTCAGCCACAACCCCTATTTCTAGTCACAAAAACAAACGGGTATAACAACCTGTGATCGGGGGGTCCTAGCAATCGGATCCAAACTGATCACACACTAATGACAGTGATACGAAAATGAAATGTCACCAACCATTACGAGTGCGAAACCCTCTATAATGCCATGAATGAGTTCATACCAAATGAAAACATTGCATTTTTCATGACACATTGTAACGCAGCAGAATGACAGAACTGATACACACTCTAAATGAGATGAACAATGAAAAACATCCAATATTATTGAAGGCGACAGGTCGGTCTATAGGGAAATAAGCCATTTCACAAACTGTTCACAGTAATCTGGAAACTACTGCAATGGACAATGCTAAGTGTATGGGGATGACATTCACCCTGACGAGGAATAAGGCACGCACCACCCCCTCTGTAATGAAACCATCTGATATATATATTACCAGCAGGGTATACTGTGCATATTTATGAAGAATAGGGCAAGCTTATTAAGCAGCCCAAGAAAATGTCAGCCTGGCGATTACGAATACATCTTGTCAATTGATATTCAAATGTTTGATGCTCACGTCATTGAAGATGGAAAGGGCAACATGAAAGCCACTAAAGTTTATCCAAATAAAACAAAAAGATTGAGCCATTAACGAAAGCAGAAGATTTTATATTTCTCGTTGGGGTGTTTAGCAAAGATCCATGGTCTATAGCTGCTATAAGGGCGCATTGAGAGGGGAACACACCCCAGTGATCTTGCTCTCTTGATTTTGACTATGAAGTTGGTCATATAAAGGAAATTCAGGAGCATTAAAATCCACTGTCACAGCCATAGCAGCGGCTATGGACCACCATTAGGCCTAAGACACACGGCATGAAAATCGGAGCGAGTGGAGTGCGATAGAAGATCGCATTCCAGTCGGACCAATATTAGCCTATGTGCCAGCACCCATGAGTGATTATATTCTCAGCCCTAAATCGGACCCAGAAAACAGTCGCAGCATGCTGTGGGTGCAATGCGATCCTTGTTTCTCTCGCACCCATTCAAGTCTATGGGGTGAGAGAAAAATCGCACTGCACTCGCAGTACACCGGTGTAATGAGAGTGCAGAGTGAGAATGGCAATAGCTGGCAACGGAGGAGAGAAGGAGATAAATCTCTCCCTCCCCTCCTCAGCGCCTGCCGTCCCCTCCTCAGCGCCGGCCCACCCCTCCTCAGTGCCGGCCCACCCCCCGCAGCTGTGGTCTGATCGCATGATTGGACCTCAGTCGCAATGACACTCGGCTCCCGCTGTGCTGCCAGCGTGAGCCGGGTGTCATGCGAGGATCGCAGTAGTCCCCGTGTGGCCCCGGCCTTAAGGGTGCTTTACACGCTGCGACAGCGCTAGCAATCTCGTTAGCGATGTGGCACGCCAGATCGCAGATGCGATCTGCCGAGATGACACATAGGTCGTTTTAATAGTGCCGATGCGCTATCTACGATCTGGCGTGTCACATCGCTAAAGAGATCGCTAGCGATGTCGCAGCGTGTAAAGCACCCTTTAGTGTCAAAAGGGGAGGGGGCAGGGTTAGGACCTGCTTTGTAGTTCCCATCCTGGTACACAAGGTCCTGACACCAGTGATGATGCTCAGGAAGATTTGTGTGGTGTCACTTAAGTCAAGAGGATGGAGAAGACCATCCAAAAATGAGGAGCTGATATTCTTTGTCTGGTGCCTGATAATTAAAGGGTCTTCTCTTGGTGCTTACTTGCTCATCATTTCGGTACCCACTATCGATCCTGAGAATAGACCTCTAAACTGCCCAGTTGGAACACAGCCATGGTCGTACATTCACATCAATGCTACTGGGAATGTAGGAGATAACCCGTTTGCTGTAATTGATTATCTACAGCAAGTTGGGAATACTGCTTTAAACAGATGAATCAGTCTACATAAATTATCAGCTAACTATTACCTAGGTGATAATTGTTAGATTAGAGTGAGACCCAATCCTGAGGATCCTGGGACTTAAAGCCCCGTCACACACAACGAGATCGCTAACGAGATCATTACTGTGTCACCGTTTCTGTGACGCAGTAACGATCTCGTTAGCGATCTCGTTATGTGTGACACCTACCAGCGATCAGGCCCCTGCTGTGAGATCGCCAGTCGTTGCCGAATGCTCCGGACATTTTCTTCAAAGGCGATGTCCTGCTGGGCAGAACGCATCGCTGTGTTTGACGCCTACCAACGACCTCCTAACATGGTCCCAACACCCGCCGAGATCGTTATACAGGTCGCTGATCGTTACTGCGTCGTTGGTAAGGTCTGACTGTGTGACATCTCACCAGCAATCTCCAAGCAACTTACCAGCAATCCTTATCAGGTCGTATCGTTGTCAGGATCGCTGGCAAGTCATTGCATGTGACTGGGTCTTTAGACCTCCATACACATTACACAGCTGTCGGTCGTGTGATCTTTTGGATGACAGCTATCCCCGCAGACTGCTCCATACACATCTGAACACTCCTGCTTTCTCTATGAGAGAGTCACTGAAAGACTCCTCTATGAACCCCAAAGTCTGCAAGCGGCGTCTGATCATGCAGGGACCTCGTATGGATTACGTAGGACCTCGTGTTTTTTGGTATTTCAGTTCAAATAAAGGATTTTTTTGGTGTTTGTGTTTATTTACTTTGACTTATAGATTAGTAATGAGGGGGTCACATAGACCCTCCCCATTACTAATCTAGGCCTTAGTGACAGCTGTGGGCTGTTATTAACCCCTTATTACACCAATTGCCACCGCACCACCTGGACAATCGGGAAGAGCCGGGTGAAGTGCAGGGATTGTCGCACCTAATGGATGCGACAATTCTGGGCAGCTGCAGGCTGATAGTTTTAGGATGGGGGGCGGCCCAATAAGCATTGGTCTCCCCAGCCTGAGAACACCAGCTCCTAGCTGTCAGGCTTTATCTTAGCTTGGTATTAAAATTGGGGGAACCGCACGTCTTTTTTTAAAAATGATTTATTTAAATAATTTAAAAAAAAACAAAGCCGCATATGGTTCATCTTATTTTGATACACAGCCAAGATAAGCACATGGCTGGTGGCTGTAGCCTGTAGCCATATGATTCATCTGTGCTGGGTATCATATTATGGGGGGACCCTATGCCAATTATTTATTCATACTGTATAATACAGACCCGCAGACTGGGTCTGTGATTGGAAGTGGCAGACACGCTGTCACTCAGGGTGGATCCGTCTGACTGCAACCAATCACAGACGCTGGTGGTAGAGGAAAGCAGTGCATATGCATGAATGATAATGCGCGGCCTCAGAAGTGAATGGGTAGCCGCAGGAGCAGTATACAGCCGTGTCGGAGCCTTAGTAAGTATAGAGCACTTGCTCCCATCGCATCGGTATGGGTACCAGAATCCGGCTCTGAACAGGATTTTAAAAACCAGATAATCGGGACCCGCTGGTCTGCTCATCACTACTTGCCTGCAGAAATCTCAAAAGATAACCTCTTCAATCCCTTACGGACCCGGTCATTTTTCCATTTTGTGTTTTCGTTCTTACCTCCTTTTCTTCCAAGAGCCATTTTATTTTTTTAATTTTCCATCGACATACCAATATATGAGCCTGTTTATAGCAGAACGAGTTCTGGATTTGAAAGACACCCATTTCCTTTAACATATAATATACGGAAAAACATTGAGGTCTAAACTGAAAAAGAAAAAAAAAGCAATTCCACTATTGTTTTTGAATTTTGCTTTTACAACGTTCCTTTAGCAGTAAAAATGATGTGGCAATGTTATGCTGATACCAAATATAAAAAATGCTTTGATTTTTTTGATTTTTACTACCTAATTAAAAAGTTTTATCAAGGCTTGCTTTTTTGCAGTCTGAGCTATAATTTTTATCATTACTATTTTGGGGTCCATACAACTTTTTAATCTCGTTTTATGCTATTTTGAGGAAGTGATGTCACAAAAAAACAACAGCACGTAATCAACCTGCACTTTTTTTTGGGGGGGGGGGGGGGCATTCACTTTATAGGGATAAATATTTTTAGGCTTTGTTAGTTATTTTTTTTTATTTTTTAGATTGTATCTGCAAGGGTAAACTGCCGCAATCAGAGCTAGTTCTATTCACACCAGTTGCTCTCAGGTGCCGGCGCTGTGTAACGCAGCTGGCAATTGTGTTGTATTGACCGGACTCCGCTCCGGAGCCTGCTCCATACAGTCATGGCGCACTTTTGCTGTACATACAGTACAGACCAAAAGTTTGGACACACCTTCTCATTCAAAGAGTTTTCTTAATTTTCAGGACTCTGAAAACTGTAGATTCAAATTGAAGGCATCAAAACTATGAATTAAAACATGTGGAATAAAATACTTAAAGTGTGAAACAACTGAAAATATGTCTTATATTCTAGGTTCTTCACAGTAGCCACCTTTTGCTTTGATTACTGCTTTGCACACTCTTGGCATTCTCTTGATGAGCTTCAAGCGGTAGTCACCGGAAATGGTCTTCCAACAGTCTTGAGGGAGTTCCCAGAGATGCTTAGCACTTGTTGGCCCTTTTTCCTTCCCTCTGCGGTCCAGCTCACCCTAAACCATCTCAATTGGGTTCAGGTCTGGTGACTGTGGAGAGCAGGTCATCTGGCGTAGCACCCCATCACTCTCCTTCTTAGTCAAATAGCCCTTACACAGCCTGAAGGTGTGTTTGGGGTCATTGTCCTGTTGAAAAATAAATGATGGTCCAACTACACGCAAACCGGATGGAATAGCACGCTGCTGCAAGATGCAGTGGTAGCCATGCTGGTTCTGTATGCCTTCAATTTTGAATAAATCCCCAACAGTGTCACCAGTAAAGCCCCCCCCACACCATCACACCCCCTCCACCATGCTTCACGGTGGGAACCAGCCATGTAGAGTCCATCCGTTCACCTTTTCTACAAAGACACGTTGGTTGGATCCAAAGATCTCAAATTTGGACTCATCAGACCAAAGCACAGATTTCCACTGGTCTAATGTCCATTCCTTGTGTTCTTTACCCAAACAAGTCTCTTCTGCTTGTTGCCTGTCCTTAGCAGCGGTTTCCAGCAGCTATTTTACCATGAAGGCTGCTGCACAAAGTCTCCACTTAACAGTTGTTCTAGAGATGCGAAGGTGTGTCCAAACGTTTGGTCTGTACGGTATATACGGCGCACACCACCGAAGAGTTAAGATCACCTCACATATAGACCAGATTTCACTGTGACAAATTTTAAAAAAAATTAAATATTATAGAAGCTGATTTGCCAGGATTTCCATTAGGAAACAACTCTTCTGCCCAATTTCACCCACAATTGATCATCTTGGGCAGCGGACCCAGTGTAAACAAGTGACTATAAACTCGCTGTACTTCCAGGCCTGAAAATGGGCAGCGCAGAATTGTACTAGCGATGCCTCTGTCTGTATGGCCGCTTAGCACAGGTAAAAGCTACTTCCAACAGTTTGTAAAACATGCTGCCATATCGCTTCTTGAGATAAATAATTTAAGCATGTGGATAAACAAGAGCTTAGGGTAGGGCTGGAGAAGCCTCAGGAGGACAGTTTTCAATGCTGCTAGATATCTGTTGCTGTGGGCTAACTTTTTTTTTCTATTGATGACTATGGGAGTTCTCATTTGCCGGCCATTAAAAACCAAATTAGCTCCTAAAGCCTATAATAATTAGTCCTCTGCAGGCATAGAATGTCAATGAGCTCTGAATCCACCTTTGGCTGTCATCGATTAGCACATGAAAATGGTGCAAACCATAAGCTGGGGTAGTCGTTTTGCAAAATGTTTTATTTTGTATAAAATTCAGAAGGGATCTGGAGAAACTGTTGCAAGAACAATGGATTTGTGAAACATTTCTGTTATTATTTGATAAATAAGCAAGTTCAGCCATCGTTCCATTTACACTGTGCTCTTCAGAGCCCCTTTATAGGAATTGGCTGGGGTCACAGCCGTCAGACTCCCAGCGATTGGAAAGTCTAAGGGTACTTTCACACTTGCGTTCAGCGGAGTCCGTCACTATGGAGAATAGCGCAGTGCGTTAACGCACTGCGCTATTCTCCATAGACTTGTATGGACGACGCACTGTAACGAAAGTGTCAGCGTTGCATCCACTGGACGATGCAGCGTCGTTATTTTGACGCTGCGCCGGGCAGGAGGAACGCATGTAACTTTTTTTGAGCAGCGCAATCCGTTGGATTTCACTGCGCATGCCCTCTCTGGCTCCCTGCACAAGTAACCAAGGTAAATATCGGGTAACCAAGCAAAGTGCTTTGCCGATATTTACCCTCGCTACGTGTCCAGGGAGCCCGACACTTCCCCGCATGGCTCCGCCCCCTCCCGCACTCCACTCCGCTTGTATGTACATACACACACACACATACACACACACATACATATACATACACACACGCACACTCACCTGTCTTCAGCGCCATGGCCCCGCTCAGCTCCACCCACTCCTCACTCCGCCCCCACACACATTCTCGGCGGCCGAGCGATCAGCTGATCACTCGGCGGCCGGCTACTGGGAGCGATCAGCTGATCACCCGGCGGCCGGCTACTGGGAGCGATCAGCTGATCACCCGGCGGCCAGGTACTGGGAGCGATCAGCTGATCACCCGGCGGCCGGCTACTGGGAGCGATCAGCTGATCACCCGGCGGCCGGCTACTGGGAGCAATTAGCTGATCACCCGGCGGCCGGCTACGGGGAGCGATCAGCTGATCACCCGGCGGCCGGCTACGGGGAGCGTTCAGCTGATCACCCGGCGACCGGCTGCTGTGAGCGTAAACTGTAAAAAAAAAAAAAAAATGAAAACAGATTCCGTTTTTTGCAGCATCCGTTGTGCCACTATATGCAACACATCCGTTGGATCCGTCACACAACGCAATGCAACGGATACCGTTCAACGCAAGTGTGAAACTAGCTTAACTTCCAAAACTGGAACATACTCTTTAACTGAGGGGTGTCTTCACTTCCAGACATGCTCAGTGGGCCTCTCTGATGCCGGGATACGCACACCCGCCTTCAAAGGCGCAATGATGTTAGGGAAGAAAGCCGCACGCATCCGCGAGATTTGCACAGGGCTGGCGATGACTCTGGCTCTTGCAAATCATGTTATCACACACACAGGGGCGTGATTGGGGAGTTGGCTGACAAGTCTGATGAAACTCACGCCCCATTAAGTAGTCAAAAGTCTAATTAGCATATTAACACAAAGTTTATAAAGAATTTTTTTAAAAAAACGTGTTTAGGTGTCAGACAGTATAAGGGGCTGGGTTAGCAATAAATATACAAATGCTGGAGGGTTGTAGGGCATAGGGGACCTGTCAGGTTTCCTTTAACGTCAAGATAAATATGGCCGTTTTTCTTAGTAAGTATGTGACGCCCTGGACTAGCCAGGTAGTCACATACAAACCAACATACACACTCCCCACCCTAGACAGTTACCCCAGTCAGACACAAAAACCCTTGTTGCCTCCCTCCAGGGTCTGATGTCCACACCAGGTGGGGCGGAGCCAGGCGGTTGGCCCAACCCACCGAGGAGTTCACAGGCCTGGAGGCGGGAAAAACAGAGAGATGAGTTTTGGAGGTGAAAGTGAGAGGAGTGAAACGTCTGCGTGTGCCTGGGGAGGAGCCCAGGCACTGACAGCAAGGTTGGCAGACGGTGGTGGCCGCCTGCAGGAGTTGGTGGAACTCTACAAAGCCGTAAGGACCGGGGCTGGGCGGTGGCCCACCGGTACCGAACCGGGGAGCAGAGTGAAGCTAAGCACACATGCAGGGCCATCGGACCCCGACCAGGCTTGGAGCCGCCGACAATAGTCAAATCCGAGTGTGACAGGAACCCCAGGGGTTCCCCAACAACCAAGTCCCGACAGAAGGCAACAGTCCACACCGAGAGGATATACAGCCACCGCCACAGGCTAGAGATCCAAGGGCTAGCGCCTGCGGGCAAAATGGGTTCCTACGGCACCTATACGCCGGGGAGCGGATTACCAGTGGGCAACCACAGGAGTCAGAATACTTCTAACAGGTGCAGGGAAAGACAGCCACAATCAGCCGTCCGGGGAGAGCACAACAACAACACTGCAGCCGGCTGCGGGACCCGTCCATCCGGCCGTTTTGGTTTACCAGAGACTCTGTCAGTGATTGTCTGAGTGAGTACACTAGTGCCGTCCGGCACCGCGCCGCGCTGTCCCTGCAACCCTGCACCCCAGCCATCCAGCCTCCCCGTTACACCACCGGGCCCCGGGATCACCAACCCCCTACCAACGGAGGGGACAACATCCTAGCTGCTCCCTACCATCTCTCCCGGGATCCCCGTCACCAGCAGCGGTGGTGCCATCATCACCACGTCCCGTGGGTGGCGTCACGAACAATCTCCCCCCACCCAAACTATCCCTTTTCACTCACGGGTGAGGAGCGCTGCTCGAGTCCCCGTGTCCGGCCCACCGCTCGAGCCACAGAGCAGCAGCAGCAGAAGCCCCGGACCCGAGCGTGGTGAGCGCGTCCCCTCCGCCCGCGACATGTACACCGGCCCAATCAGCTCAGGGAGATTTACTTAAGCGTATATTCAGTTTTTATTGTGAACGCTTGTAAAAGTTCTGCTTTAAAGGAGTATTCGGGTCTACATAAGGCTATGTGTGCACAGTGCATTGTTCGCTGCATTTTCGGGTGCATTTTTGGGCTCAGAACTGCATGACTTTGCTTCCCCAGCAAAGTCTATGAGTTTTCATTTTTACTGTCCGCACACAACTTTTTTTTTTGCTTCGTTTTTGAGCTGAGAAAAAAAAAATAGTCATGTCAATTATTTTCTGTGTTTTACTGCGTTTTCCACCCATGCAATGCATTGGTAAAACACAGCAAAACGCAGAGATCAAAAACGCACCTAAATGCGGCAAAAACGAATGCATTTTTACAGATGCGTTTTTGCCGTGGGTGCGTTTGTGTGTTTTTTTGCGGCAATAAACGCACAAAATCGCAGCGCCAAGAAAACGCAGCGTGCGCACATAGCCTTAATAGGTCATGATTGTTAAAGGGAACCTGTCACCACTTTTTTAGACTATAAGCTGCAGCCACCACCACCGGGCTCTTATATACAGCATTCTAACATGCTGTATATAAGAGCTCAGGCCGGGGGTATAACATCAAAAAACACTTTATAATACTTACCTAACGGTCGCGCTGTGGGCCCTATGGGCATCTCCGTTCTCCGGTGACAGCGCCTCCTCTTTCGGCCATCTTCGTCCTCTTTCTGAAGCCTGGGTGCATGACGCGTCTACGTCATACACACTCGCCGGTCCTGCGCAGGCGCACTACAATACTTTGATCAGCCCTGCTCAAGTCAGATCAAAGTGCGCCTGCTCAGGACCTGAATGCCGGTGAGTGTGTATAACGCCGGAGCCGTCGTCATGCACCGCGGCTAGAGAAGAAGGAGTCCAAAGATGGCCAAAAGAGGTGGCACTGGCACTGGAGAACAGAGACGCTAATAAGGCCCACAGCGTGACCATTAGGTAAGTATTATAAAGTGTTTTTTATGTTATACCCCCGGCCTGGGCTCTTATATACAGCATGTTAGAAAGCTGTATATAAGAGCCCGGTGGTGGTGGCTGCAGCTTATAGGCCGAAAAAGTGGTGACAGGTTCCCTTTAAAGATGCATCCCTAGGACATCAAAACTTGTGACTTGATTCCCCCATACTCCCCTTTTCAGAAGACCGTGCACCATATAGCTCCTTTCTATGTGTAGGGCACTAAAAGTACATTAGAGGCAAAGACTTTGAACAATGCGAAGGGCGCATGCGCAACCATCCACTACATTCACCTTCTCTTGGGCATGCTCTTGTGGATCTGTGAACACTAACAAACGTAGTGCAAACACTGTGGAACTGTGAACAAGTTTTGGTGATCTTTGACATTCCTAGTGGTGGATCCACACTAATCTAACAATTCTGACCTATCCAGTTGATTATGTAGGTGGACCAAAATTCGCCTTGAAGTCCTCAATTCAAGCTTTTGGTACATATGAAGGGATGGCTAGGGGACACAGTCGTAGTCGCAGGTGATTCCAGGTTGCAGCGCAGCCTTTCGTTAACCTCTTGCATCCCGGTAACCACTCCATTGGAAGGATGCTTTCGCAACAGTCCGTTCATCCACTGAGACAATAAATCCAACACTGATCTACTTCTTTCAACCAGTGGAACTTTACTGGGAACCAACATAGATATGTTCAAGTCGCATAACACGGGCACTGGTTCTGACCCCGACGAGGTTCCCCTTACACTCCATTTCACAATTCAATTTACCGGCCGACCACTTTCCTGGCACCTGAGCTTTTTCGAATGCTTCTAGGCCTCTCATACTCTTGGTTAACGTCATACATCACTGGCAATTCAAAAAGTCCTTTCAGCCCACTCCATCCCACCCATAGGGATTTAGCTTGTGCTATTGAAAGGGCCTTTGAAGACAAAACTCCTCTGCCCGTGCTTCTGGCCAGGACCTACTCTTCTCCTTTAAGAGCCCACTGACCTTCTGTCTCGCAAGAGGATTCCTTGTGTATTCCTTCCAGGAAAATGAACGCCACCCCGACCGTCCGGACTCAACCCTTTTCCAGGGATGCAGTTATAACCAGTCCTCTCAAGAGCAGGACCCCGTGTGTCTGAAGTCAAAGGTCAACCCTTAGGGGCACTTTGCACATTACGACATCGCAGCTGCGATGTCGGTGGGGTCAAATTGAAAGTGACACACATCCGGCGTCGCTGTCGATATCGTAGTGTGTAAAGCGTTTTTGATACGATTAACGAGCACAAAAGCGTCGTAATCGTATCATCGGTGTAGTGTGCGACATTTTCATAATTGTGCGGCAGCGACGGTACGATGTTGTTCCTCGTTCCTGCGGCAGCACACATCGCCGGGTGAGAAGCCGCAGGAGCGAGGAACATCAGCTTACCTGCGTCACCGCGGTTCACGCCGGCTATGCGGAGGGACGGAGGTGGGCGGGATGTTTACGTCCCACTCATCTCCGCCCCTCCGCTTCTATTGGCCGCCTGCCGTGTGACGTCGCTGTGACGCCGCATGACCCGCCCCATTAGGAAGGAGGCGGGTTGCCGGCCAGAGCGACGTCGCAGGGCAGGTGAGTGCATGTGAAGCTGCCGTAGCGATAATGTTTGCTACGGCAGCGATCACAACATATCGCTGCTGCGACGGGGGCGGGTACTATCGCGCTCGGCATCGCAAGCCTCGGCTTCCGATGTCGTAGTGTGCAAAGTACCCCTTAGGGTCTTTTCTAATCAAAGTTAGGGGCGTCTAGCCTGTTAGGCCTTAATGCAGCCACAGCTACTGTTCTCTTCTCCTCTCTGGGGACTCTCCTGCTCTCCTACTGTATCCTGCCCTTTTTATACTCCCTACCCCTCCCTGCCATAAAGGAGTGTCAGGAAAGCGGTCGCTGAGCCACATTGTCACCTGGTGGCCACTCACCAAGGTACACCGTTGTGTATTATACACTTATTAAGCGCCTATGCATGCTGGCATCTCCTGCAGGGGTGGCAGAGCCCTGCACCCCTCTTACACATATACCAGCAGCGGTACTAACACCTATCCTTGCTGTTACCCACGCTGATCCCACAAGTATTACCTGTTATGCATACCAGAGTAACTTTTTAGTTACACTTGCTTTTGACCTGTAAATGTGATTCAATAAACTCTCTATGACAAGACCAAAAAGGTAAATAAAAGTCATTTTCAAAGAAGAAAAATGTTATGCTTAATCTTGGTGCCTTCCCCTCCAATTGTCAAATTCCATACTTCCAAAAGCAACAACTCAAGCAGAATACAAGAAGGGCGTCTGTGATGACTGTAAAAGGTGAACTAAGTGATGAGTTTTGCATTTGCCAAATTTTATTTTTACCTCTATGATAAAAATCACTGAATAAACTTAAACCCAAAGAAAAAAAATACTGTGTAAAAGTCTCAAAGTCACAATCTTTATTGGAATGATTAAGAGGCTAAGATCAGAGCACGTAACTTCCAATATTTCAAGCAGAAAAATAATGTTCATAAATTCCCCTGTGAAAGAGGTTTTAATGAGGATGTTAACAGGACGTGTGACCAGATCCTGAGCAAAGTGTTACACTGAGGCCACAAGGAATCAGCCTGACTGTACAATAAATGCTTCAGCGTTTAATGTTTAATGTCTTGTCCTAAATTAAACTCCGGGAGAGGCAGTTCTTACCGCAACACAATTCTGCTCTTATATATTGACCGCTGTCATTTGACCTGATGCGGCCAGCGCTCTTCGCTGTACTATCAAGCCTAGGATTCGGCTTTTGAGTTACATTTTTAATTAAACCATATTGGCAAAAGCTTTGTGATTGACAGGGGCATTTAGTGTGTCATTGAATTGTTAGATAGAGGATCGCAGGCTTTGGAAATGACCATGCTGAGTTTTCACTTATGCAGGCGCTTCCGTGCCCAGCAATCGAAGAAAGATGAATAATGCAGTCACCTCTAATGTAGTCTATTGCAAAAGTTTAGGCATCCCTAGTCAAGTTCAATTTTTTACAGATATGAATAGCATTTGACACAATGTCTGCAATGAGTTAACATAAATGGGAAAAATGTCTTCTAAATGTAAAACATTAGTTAAAACCATCTAAAATCCCAAAGCCAAAATAGCTGAGACGCATCTATATACCGTACAATTAAACCCAAAACAAATACTTCCTGCAAACATTTCCAAAAATTACAATCTTTCTTGAAGTATGAAAGATACTCAGAAGAAAAACAGATAAAAATAAAGGAGATCAATGAAGAGCTGAAGAAATAACATTGGGAGCTGCAGAACCTACCATGTTATATATTGAAGTACATTACTGAACTGTAGTCTGCAGAGGTAACATAATGGTCAGTGATAGAAGTAAATAATAACACACGTATATGATATGAATATGGCGCCCTGCCTTTGTATAGCCCAGCACCCCAAACAAGATTTTTACCTTCATCAGGAGGCCTCCCGGCCAAAATAACTGGGCTAGAAGTGAAATATTCTGCTGATCTGTAGAGGTCCCAGCGGTCAGACCCCTACAGATGTATAAGTTATCACCTACCCCGAGGACAAATGTTAACTACTTTTCACCAGACTGTAAAGGGTGCTTTACACGCTGCGACATCGCTAGCGATGTCGCGAGTGATAGCACCCGCCCCCGTCGTTGGTACGATATGTGGTGATCGCTGCCGTAGCGAACATTATCGCTACGGTAGCGTCACACGCACATACCTGTTCTGCAACGTCGCTATTGCTGCCGAACAATCCCTCTTTCAAGGGGGAGGTGCGTTTGGCGTCACGGCGACATCACAAAACGGCCATCCAATAGAAGCGGAGGGGTGGAGATAAGCGGCCGGAACATGCGACCCACCTCCTTCCTTCCTCATTGCTTGTGGATGCAGGTAAGACGATGTTCGTCGCTCCTGCGGTGTCACACATAGCGATGTGTGATGCCGCAGGAACGAGGAACAACCAGCGGCATGCACCATCACCGATATTTTGAAAAGGAGCGACGTGTCAACGATCAACGTTTTTGCGATCGTTGATCGTCGCTCCTTGGTGTCACACGCTGCGATGTCACTAACTACGCCGGATGCGCGTCACAAACACCGTGACCCCGACGATATATCGTTAGCGATGTCGCAGCGTGTAAAGCACCCTTGGGCACATAAGTATTCCAAAACAGGTAAAATGGGAAATGAAGCCTATTTCAATGCAGCCACACCTGAACCCTACTGGTTCCTGTACAGACTAGTATCCCTCGCTGCACAAATCCTAGTGGCTCCTACACAGGCTGGAATATCAATAGCCGCAAAACTAGAAACCCACAACTCGGAGCTGTCTGCCTAAAAGGCCGTCGAGTTGTTCCTTGTACCTACTGATGAACCAAAGGGGAGGTTCCTATGCACTATAAACCAAGAAAGGAAAAGCATGCAGAGATAGACAGGGACAAAGGTGAGGAAACATAAGATGTGAACAAGTGGAAAAGGTGAAATAGCAAATGCAAGCTAGGGTAGCATCCTAAAAACCTAACAGCAGAAAGATGTAGGAAAGATAAATGAAAATGCACAGAGAAAATACCAAATTGGTCTCTGAATAGTGAAAATCCCTAGCAGCTGAGCTGGAACACCTTAGAAGAATCCACCCAGGAATATAGCAGCAGAGAAAGCTAATATAAGGAGAGTGTAAATAGCCCCACCCGGCATGTGATAGGACAGAGAAAATGGAAAGTGAGAAATCGTGATAACCGAAAACTAAAAGGAGAGAAGCAAAAGTAAAAGCCCATCAGCACTTGGAATAAGACTGATCAGACTACGGCTTAGCAGAGAAAGAAGCAGCACAAGGTCACCGGATCGGGTCATGACCCATGACATAGACAATCCCTTCAAAGGGAATGTGTCATCATAAAATAGTCTATTGTTTAAATCAGGATTTTATGTTATATGTTTGTTTTTTGTTACTTTTTTGTACTGTGAGGTACAATATGTTGTAGAAGAGATCACAGCAGGTTGTCTCGCCCCATCAACTGCCAGCTAACAGCAAATTAAGAGGATTATTTCATCTTCATTAATGGTTAAAATTGCACAGTGCTTGTAAAAACAAGCAACTTTGCAATTTATTTCTTTTTTGCTCTCAATAGGAGAAATTTTAAATTCTAAAAGTTTGCTGCTCATTGCCTAGGTTTCAGAGAGGCCAGTTTCATAGGCAAGGAGTACACGCTTGCAAACTGTTTACTATACAGCTTGTAAGCGCCACTCTCAAGCTGGCTGGATCGCAGCATAGGAGAGTGCACGATTCAGACAAACGACACTTCCAGGAGGGCAACTAGGAAGCTGGAAGGCACAAGAAAGAAAAGAATGGGCATAGCCCTTTAAGAGTGAGCGCCTGCGGAGGAGAAAATTGGCAAAACTGCAGGATAAAATTGAAATAATGGCCAAAAGATAGGGTTATTCTTCGTGTACACACAAGGCAGTTTATTCCGAAAAGTTACTTGAAAGTACAGTTACTTTTTAGTTGCTGAGGATGCACCATTATTCAAGACTGGGGAAATCCAAGAAGTCAGGTACCCACTGCACCTGAGGGTGGTTTTTTTACCCAATGGTATAGAATAATTGGTTATTTGCCTTAGGGGCCCATTTAGAGACTAAACTAATGGGTTCCACATTTCTTCACTATTGTTGCAAAGAAATAAATACCAGCTGTAGGACGTTACATGGTAAATCTATAAGCATGTAAGAGATGAATAGACATCTTTCGTATAACAAGTACCTCCGGCAACAACGCATACAGTGTCACCTGCATGTGCTGACCTGGCATCGATTCCACCACCTAATTGCCTTAATCATAATTACCAGTTAGTATCTGTGTTACCGTACCCCAGTGTATCAATCAGCAGGGGCATAATAAGGTGTGAATGGACACAGATATTCTCTACACCTCCAGGCTGCCTCTGGCACTCATGAAGCTTTATTTGGTTGCAAAAATTTTTGCACTAAATCTGCATCTCCTAGCTGAAAACATGAGTGTTTTTACTGCGTTTTTGGTGCTTTTTTCCATGTGCTTTTCATGCATTTAGGTTGGAAAAATGCTGGTAAAAGCCCTGAAAGAATTGACATATTGCAGATTTATTACTGCACCAACTCTGCAAAGGAAAGAAAGCAAAGTGCAAAAACTTCAGGATTCTCATCGACTTTGCTGGCAAAAACTAAAAAAAAAACAAAAAACACCCCACGGTAAAAAACGTACTGGCTGCACATAGCTTTCATGTAATTAAAACTTTCACTGCCCTCTCTCATAAGCCATTCTCAGCAACCAACAATATTCAGGCTATGTTCACACAATGCATCTTTTACTGTATTTTGGTGAATTTTTAAGGTCAAAATGCATGCATTTCCTTCTCCCAGCAAAGTCTATGAGATTTCTATTTTGCTGTCCACGCAGTGCATCTTTTTTTGGCTGCATCTTGGCTGCGTTTTTGAAGATACAGCATCTCAATTTTTTTTTGTTTTTGAGCACTTGTCTCACGCCCAGGGATATAGGGTACTCGGTTCCAGGCGGTGTATGTCTTGGGGGATGTCACGGTGGTGGCCGTTGCCCAGTTCCGTGCCATGGCCCTATTTGTGATGGGGGTGTATTTACAAAGGAATATGTTAGTGTTCACACGTGACGCCACTTGTGGTGTTGCGGCTATAGGTATGGAGCCGCCGCTGCAGAATGTCACTACTGGGGATGGTGTTATTTGCAGCCTGGATGGTAGACCCTCCGCAAGCAGGGCCAGACCCCAGAGGATGGGTGATGTAACGGGCGTCGGAAGAAGGTAGTCCCCACAGAGGTATAGTGCAACTGGTTTTACTCACTGTTCGTTGGTGATAACTGGTTGCCCGAGGCCGGCTGGTTTCACCTCCAGGTCCCCTTCGTTCCAGTGACAGTTTGGTTCTCTGGTATCATCTTGCCCTGCACCTGTCTCTGGTAAATGGATCCCCGTGGCGTAGAGGAACTGGGGGTCCCCGTCCGGTGGTTTGTCCACTTCTGTCCGCCTGACGGTAGCGTGAACCCTGTGGGGATGGAGTCTCTGGTCCTGTCCCTGGTTCTGACTTTGCTACCGAGTCTTTGGATTTTTAGGGTCAGTAAGGTCCTTGATAGTCCCCTTAGCTGTGCAGGTGTTAACAGGTCGGCCTGGATCTCTTTCCTGTCCTAGGGTCCTGTACCCGTCGGTGCGTAGTTCCGGGAGTACTCCACCGGCAACTACTCTCCTGGCTACCAGGTCACCGTTAACCCGCGTCAGGCCGACTCCTTACGTCCACCTTCTTACGCTACACTGCACTGACTACTGTGTCTGCTCCCTTTCACTGCAGACTCCCGTCTGACTACTCTCCACAGTCTGCCCCTCCCACCTAGTCAACTAGTGGACTGGACTGGCTCCATCTCCAGGCAACCATCAATTGGTCCGACCCTAGCTATGTACCATTGTATGGGGGAATGTTATGGAAAACTTGGATTACCTGGGTTTTTGTTGTTACCGGCACTGGATTTCCAGGTCCCTAAGGGGGTAGACCCTGCATCCTTGTGGGGATGCAGAACCTTGCAGCTCCCTGATGGCTTCAGGAGCGCTACACTTCCAATCAATAATTTGACTTAAAAAGTGCATTGAGCAAAATGTGGTGAAAACATTGTAAAAACGCATGTGTTTTTGCCGTGGGTGCGTTTTTTGGGGCCAAAAATGCTTCATCTTTGTTTTTAAGAAAACAAGCACTGTGTGAACATAGCCTAACGGTAGCACAATATCCTTTTATGTGAGCCTTCATTTTCAGTAATAAATTGCAACAGTCACCCTATGCCTCTGGGAAGGGGGGGGTCACGTAGTGATACTTTAACTTTCCAGTTTGGTTAATGATTACTTTCTTTAAAATTCTGTTTGGCTACTTTATAAGAATAATTAACACAAAATACTCTTAAATGCAACGTAAAAAGGCGTTTACAGTTCGTTGTTAATTGCAAATAAATAAAAAAAAATCAAAAAAAAATCACAATTTATAAACTAATTTGTTATCAATTGTCAATGGAAAGCAAAATCTTCAATTTCCCTCCAAAAATCAGGTAAAAAAAAAAATAAAATTCCCTTAAGTCTTTACTTTTTCTCTGGCACTAATTTATATATCTCAGTCAAACCTTTAGAAAAAAGCCTTTGTAAGGGTAAGAGCACACAATCCGTAGACACAGAGTCCTGGACGCAACGTCATCCCTCCTGCGGAGATGTGAGTGTTCTCCGTAGAACGCAGCATCCATGCCCATGATCAGAGTTCGGGTGCTGAAGATTTCCCCTGTGTTCTCTTGCTAAGAACATTTGCATCTCCGTAAGCATAAATTGACATGATTGCTGCTCGAAAAGCAGAAACGCATGTCAGCTTACGCTGCAGAAAAAAAAGAAGCACAGTGGGCAGGGGCTTCCTCTAAATTCCATCCATAGTGCTTGTACTGTACAACGCAGTCAAAAATACGCTGCGTCCAAAACGCTGCAAACACCAATCGTGTGCAAATACTCTAAGGATAACAACATTTTCTGACATGCTGCCCCCCAACACAATCCTCAGTGGGAAGAAGGGAGCATTTTCCCCCCTCTCTGGCACTAACCTCCTCCAGCAGAAATGAGTGACAAGATGAGATGAAGTGGGGAATTACCAATTAGACATTGAGGCAACAGCCAAAGCTTATTTGTGGTGCTGGTTACCAAACAGAAGAACCAAAAACTTACATATCTGATAGACGAAAAAAAAAATCCATTATGAACTCCAATTATCATTTTTCGCGGTCCTATAGCGGACTTATGGTCCTGTGTATTAGACAAAGGTTGTACAATAAACATTTATTCCCCATGCAAAGACTACATGATAAAAATATGATCAATGGCAAATCAGATTTTTGAAGCCTTCACCGATTCCGAGTACAGGAGGCCTAAAATTACTTGCGTGACCAGACCACTAGCAAGCATGTGCGGCCACCACTCCTACAGACAGTGAATGGAGCAGTGATCGCACATGCTCAGTACTGCTCTATTCACACGAGAATTTCAAGGAGTTGATTATGTTCAACAAACTTTTTCCATAGACTTAGTTACATGTTAAGGCCGCTTTACACGCTGCAATATCGTTACCGATAACGCTAGCGTGCGTACCCACCCCCATCAGTTGTGCGACACGGGAAATCGCTGCCCGTGGCGCACAACATCGCTCAGAACAGTCACACTACTTACCTGCCTAGCGACGTCGCTGTGACCGGCAAACCGCCTCCTTTCTAAGGGGGCGGTTCGTTCGGCATCATAGCGACGTCAGTAAGCGGCCACCCAATCAAAGCGGAGGGGCGGAGATGAGCTGGACGAACATCCCGCCCACCTCCTTCCTCATTGCCGGTGGACGCAGGTACGGTGAGGTTCTTCGTTCCTGCGGTGTCACACGTAGCGATGTGTGCTGCAGCAGGAATGACAAACTACATCGTTACTGCAGCAGCAACGATAATTGAGATTAGGAGGGGATGTCACCGATTAGCGATTTTGAACGTTTTTGCAACGATTCCAAATCGCTAATAGGTGTCACACGCAACGACATCGCTAACGCGGCCGGATGTGCGTCACAAATTCCGTCACCCCAACGAGATCGCTTTAGCGATGTCGTAGCGTGTAAAGCGGCCTTTAAAAAAAAAAAGTAATATTGGCAAAGCTGCTGATCTCAGTCTATGGCTGCAGCACTCAACATGTCGTGACTGCTGCAGTCAAACAAAGACTGCGGAGGGGTCAGCGGAGACACAGTGGTTTGAGGAGGGTAAGGAAAGCTCAATTTTTTTTCTTTACATGTAAATGAGCCTATGGATAAAGGTCTGATGCAAAGTACAAACCATTTAAGACCTTTGATCTTGTGATTGTTGGTGGTCCCATTGATCATACATCTAAAGGCCCCTTTACACACTGAGACTTTCAGCGATCCCAACCTGGCCGGGATCGCTACAAAGTCTCTGGTGAGTCTCTGGTGAGCTATCAAACAGGCAAACCTGGCCAACGACGCAACAGCCATCCGGACCTGCAGAACAACCTAGCTAGTCAAACACTGGAAACGAGTGATGTGTCACAATATCTGTCAATCACTATTCTCTGTCAGTCGGTCTCTCCCTCTCGGTCTCTATTCTCCCCAATCCCCGGCGCGGCGCTGCACGGCATTCACACTGCTGCGGCGGCTTTTACTATTTTGAAAAAGCCGGCCGCTCATTAAACAATTTCGTATTCCCTGCTTTCCCCGCCCACAGGCGCCTATGATTGGTTGCAGTGAGACACGCCCCCACGCTGAGTGACAGGTGTCACACTGCACCCAATCACAGCAGCCGGTGGGCGTGTCTATACTGTGCAGTGAAATAAATAATTAAATAATTAAAAAAAACGGCGTGCGGTCCCCCCAATTTTAATACCAGCCAGATAAAGCCATACGGCTGAAGGCTGGTATTCTCAGGATGGGGAGCTCCACTTTATGGGGAGCCCCCCAGCCTAACAATATCAGTCAGCAGCCGCCCAGAATTGGCGCATACATTATATGCGACTGTACTGGGACAGTACACGGCTCTTCCCGATTTGCCCTGGTCCGTTGGCAAATCGGGGTAATAAGGAGTTATTGGCAGCCCATAGCTGCCAATAAGTCCTAGATTAATCATGGCAGGCGTCTCCCCGAGATACCTTCCATGATTAATCTGTAAATTATAGTAAATAAAACACACACACCCGAAAAAATAATTTATGAGAAATAAAAAACACAAACACATCCCCTCATCACCAATTTAATCAGCCCCAAAAAGCCCTCCTTGTCTGGCGTAATCCATGGACCTCCAGCGTCGCATCCAGCTCTGCTGCATGGAGGTGACAGGAGCAGCAGAATACACCGCCGCTCCTGTCACCTCCACGCAGCTAATGAAGGCAATAGCGCGATCAGCTGAGCTGTCACTGAGGTTACCTGGATCCAGCGGTGGATGCAGCGGTGGCCGCGGGTAACCTCAGTGACAGCTCAGCTGATCGCGCTACTCACCTCAGTTGCTGCGTGGAGCTGACCGGAGCGGCGGTGAGTAGCGCGATCAGCTGAGCTGTCACTGTTACCCGCGGCCACCGCTGCATCCACCGCTGGATCCAGTGACAGCGGGTAACCTCAGTGACAGCTCAGCTGATCGCGCGGCTGTCTTCATTAGCTGCGTGGAGGTGACAGGAGCGGCGGTGTCTTCTGCTGCTCCTGTCACCTGCATTCAGCTGAGCTGGATGCGACGCTGGAGGTCTGTGGATTACGCCAGACAAGGAGGGCTTTTTGGGGCTTATTAAATTGGTGATGAGGGAATTTGTTTGTGTTTTTTATTTCTAATAAAGGATTTTTTCGGGTGTGTGTGTTTATTTACTGTAATTTACAGATTAATCATGGAAGGTTTCTCGGCGAGACGCCTGACATGATTAATCTAGGATTTAGTGGCAGCTATGGGCTGCCAATAACTCCTTATTACCCCGATTTGCCAACGCACCAGGGCAAATCGGGAAGAGCCGGGTACAGTCCCAGAACTGTCGCATATAATGTATGCGGCAATTCTGGGCGGCTGCTGACTGATATTGTTAGGCTGGGGGGCTCCCCATAACGTGGAGCTCCCCATCCTGAGAATACCAGCCTTCAGCCGTATGGCTTTATCTGGCTGGTATTAAAATTGGGGGGTACCGCACGCCGTTTTTTTAAATTATTTAATTATTTATTTTACTGCACAGTATAGACACGCCCACCGGCTGCTGTGATTGGGTGCAGTGAGACACTTGTCACTCAGCGTGGGGGCGTGTCTCACTGCAACCAATCATAGGCGCCTGTGGGCGGGGAAAGTAGGGAATACGAAATTGTTTAATGAGCGGCCGGCTTTTTCAAGAGAGGAAAAGCCGCCGCAGCAGTGTGAATGCCGTGCATTGCCGTGCCGGGCATCAGGAATCGGTGAGTATGAGAGAGGAGGGGAAAATGACCGACAGACTGTGAGAGAGGGACAGAGATAGTGACCGACCGACAGAGAGAGAATAGAGACCGAGAGGGAGAGACCGACTGACAGAGAATAGTGATTGACAGATATTGTGACACATCACTCGTTTCCAGTGTTTTAAGTCCCCTTTACACACTGAGACTTTGCTGCACAGCGGGAAACAAAGGACCAAAGAATGGTCCTGAACGATTTGTAGTGATCAGCAACTTCACAGCAGGGGCCAGGTCGCTGATGTGTTTCACACACTGCAATGTCGCTGGGGAGGTCGCTATTACGTCACAAAACCGGTGACGTTACAGCGATGTCGTTTGCGATGTTGCAGTGTGTAAAGTCACCTTAAAGCACAATCCCAAGTTTAATTGCCACTCCTCCAATTCTTCTACCTTTTATCTTTACTAACCATAAATCCGGGTGACCAAATGTGACAGAAAGTTTCTCTCTCCTGGTCTAGTTTCCCCATCCGCTTCATTATTGAAGATATAACTTGATACTGCCACGTTCCTCATCATTAGCACGTATCACCCAGATATACCGCACATTTTACAGTCACCTTTATCAGCAAGGCCAAGACTGATTTATTTTACTTCTGTTCATTACGCCAGGCATCCCCATGAAAATCTGTCATTGTATTTTACTGAAAAAAACCCTCCTCATTCAGGAGCGCTCTGGAAACCATTGTGCTGTGCGTCTTAGAAAGATAAAAGTAATAATACAATGGGCGGAACAGGGGCTTATTGTTCACAAATTCCTGAAAAATCTTAATAGAGCCTTTAGCAGAGTGACAAAGAGGCATAATGAAAGAGTAGGATTATCACTAGGGCTTTTGAGGAATTTATTAAAGAAAAGGCATGAATATTCTTCCATGAAACAAACCATAGAGTTGCCATTTCTTCAATATCTGACAATGCATTATATCCCCCCCATCCTTTCTTGGATGGCTTTACAGTCTATTTTAGTGTCAGTTGCTTGGCAACCAGATGTTTAGTTGTTGATTGTGGGTGGAGCCGTTAAGCTTTGATACATAGTTTCTTTTTGCTCCTCCCATGTAGCCAGTTATTCTGGTGCATTAAAATGGTTTTATTGTCAATTAAGTATGTTTTGAAGGAGTGAAATGACAGATGTTTCCATGGTAACCAAGTGTCACTATTATCCAGAAACATGCAAACTTTTAGAAACCTATCCCTTTAAAAGGATGTGACCATTGAAAACAAGTTATCAGCTATCCATAGAAAAGGCGATAATGTAATAATAGTTGGGACCACACCAATCGTCAGAAAAGGACACTATGAACCCCATTAAAAGGAAGGGGCACCGATTCTTCCCCAATGTGGCTGCTGAGTGCTGCCTTCGGTTTTTCTGGCAGCCCGACAGAAAATGGATAAAAGCGTAACCGTCTTTTTAATTTTTCTTTCATAAATCAATATTACACATAAAAATAAGCAGCTTTGTAATACATCTTATCAGACAGATTTGCTTCTTTCTCTGCCAGAATTGATCAGACAATATCAAAAGACTCAATTTAGAGGTAAAATCTGAATTCAGTGAAGACTTTCCCATTACTGAGATAGGAGATGGCAGTTGGTGCTGATGAGATTTCATGTAGATAGAAGAGAGGGAGGAGCTAGTGGCAGAAGGAGGAGTTAGAGGCAGAGCTCCGCCCCCTCCTGTCTTCTATCTACATAGAATCTCATCAGCACTAACATCTCCTCTCAGTAATGGGAAAGTCTTCACTAAATGAAGCAGATTTGTCTGAATAAGATATATATATAAAAAAGTTGCTTATTTTCATCTGTACTATTAATTAAATAAAAATTAAAACGACGGTTATGCTTTAAGCGACACCCGAGCATCCGCACTGCCGCTCCAAACTAACAGCTTTAAAAGTGCCCCGTTCTGCCGATCGGTGCGTTCCCCAGTGGTCAGACCCACACAGGTCAACAAGTTAACACCTATTCTGAGGATAGATGATAACTTGTCTTCACTGGACACTTTTTTAGCGCTGCCATTATGTTACGTAAGGCAACCAATCCTAATGGACAGATTAAGATTTTTGAAAAATGATTCCATATTTATGTAATTTTTTTTTACAAAGGATTTATTGCCTTAATCCTGTGTTTCAAATTTAAAGGGGTTTTCCACGACTTTAGATCAGTGGAAGGCTGAGACCCGGCACATCGACCAATCAGCTGTTTACAGCTCTGCCAGTGACCGGATGTACACAGTGCACAGCGCTGTAACAGCACAGCTCTGTACAGTGTCTCATAGCCATGCTGGGGTGCATGGAGCTGCAATACTAATTTGGATATCAATACTGTGCACCCATCTTAAGGGTACGTGCCCTTAATCAGGACCCGCAGCAGGTCCTGACCTGCGGCGCTACGAGTCTCTTCCAGAGGAGACTGCAGCTGCTTGTGCCCACGATTCAGGGCACTGCGGTCTCTTGCTTGTGTTCTCCCAACGGAGGACCCTTGCGACTGCGCAGCAAAGAATTGACATGCTTGTGGCTCAGAAAGTCGCACCGCTGATCAGTTTTCGCTGCGGGCCGCACACGCACAGTGGGCATGGGATTTCTAGAAATCCCATCCACTGTGCTTGTACTGTACAATGCACGGTGCATCCAAAACGTTGCAAACACTGATTGTGGGCACATACCCTACACAAAAAAGTTGTTGAATTCAAGCGGGCTGGAGGCTTATCTCTGCTATCATCAGTCCGAATTCGGACATATGTGATCGACTTCTCCCACGACCATCAGTCGGACGGCGCCCCCATACGCATTAGACTGTTGGCTGAACCTGTCAATCTCGGCGGGTTTGGCCAACATCAGACCAGTGTCTCTGGAGGGCGTTACACTGACACTTAAACAATGAGGTTAACATTTTCGGATATACGGCTGGCTCCTTGGCAACATGGAAGGTCATTGTGAGTTGAACGCGAGTAAAAGTCATATTGAAAGACATTGTTACTACAGAATATATTGCTGCTTTGCTAGGTAATACATCTTTTTAGTTTTTTCAGCAACAAGTTGCACTGCTTTATCTGGTAAAAAAAAATGCATTAAATAAACAAAGCAAAAGTTTAGCTTTACGCTGGCTTCAGAGCGTATGGAATTAAAGAGGATTTGTGCTGCAGATTCTGCATAGAAAATCCCTACAAATATACAGTTCAACACATGTGAGAGAGGGTTTAAAAAAAATCCGCGCTGAGGTAACAAACATCCTGCAATTTTCTGATCCACAGCATGCTCTTTATCTTGCAGAAAAGCCTTGATTTATCACACTAGGTATGGAGAAATACCAAGCAAAAGGCGGAAAGGGAGGAAAGGGAAAAGGGAAACCCTGTGTCTAGGAAAGGAGGAGATGATGAACCTTGATCAAATCTTCTGCTGGCACGTGGCTCCACCAACGACCCTAGATAGGTTCCCGCACCTATGTGCTGGCAGGATAGCTGGCCCTACCTGACCCTGAAATGAGCCCGTGACAGGATTTCACTGGGTTAAGGACAGGAAATGTACTATAATAAAATAAACCAATATTCACCTATTCGATTCCTTGCAGAACTGCAACTCCAAAAGTCCGTCCCTTCTGTACTAATAAAGTCACATGCACCATTCATGTGACTACTGCCAATCAAAGCTCAGTGGTCGCCGTGACTTACATGACAGTCCAGTGATTGGCTGAAACAAATACATTTATGAAGTACATAGCAGTCCAGTGATTGGCTGCAGCACTCACCCACACATGGTGTACATACAAGACCAGTGACTGGCTGCAGCATTCACATTTGACATACATACCAGTCCCATGATAGGATGCAGCATTCACACACACATGGTGTACATACAAGTCCAATGATTGGCTGCAGTATTCACATTTGACATACATACAAGTCTAGTGATTGGCTGCAGCACTCACCCACACATGGTGTACATACAAGTCCAGAAGACTGGCTGCAGCATTCGCATTCAATATACATACCAGTCCAGTGATAGGCTGCAGCATTCACACACACATGGTGTACATACAAGTCCAGTAACTGGCTGCAGCATTCACATTTGACATACATACCAGTCCCGTGATAGGATGAAGCATTCACACACACACACACACATGGTGTACATACAAATCCAATAATTGGCTGCAGCATTCACATTTGATATACATACCAGTCTAGTGATTGACTGCACCACTCTCTCACACACACATGGTGTACATACCAGTCCAGTGATTGGCTGCAGCATTCTCATTTGACATACACACCAGTCTAGTGATTGACTGCAGCACTCAGATATGTGTCATACATGTCAGTCCAGTGATTGACTGCAGCAGTCCCATAAATAGCACAAATGCCAGTCCAGTGATTAGCTGCCGCAGTCATGTGAATGATGGAGGTGATATCATTTCTGCAGCAGTCACACATGTTGGTCATGCTAGTCCAGAGATTGGCTGCTGCAGTCAAACACATGGAATATAGGTCGGTCCAGTGATTGCCTGCAGCTGTGTGAAAGATGAACATGATGCCATTCCTTCAGGACCATGGGAGACCACTGGACCATCACTGAATTAAATAGATAAATCTTGTCTATTGTATTACTTTAATTCCTTTCCTGGTTGTAGGTCATGTTCTATATAATAAAAAAAAAAGTGCCGCACCACCCTTTTAATCAAAGTTTTATAGAGTATATATTAGATTAGTAATCAACCAAACACAGAATTGACAAACTCAATGCAGATTATCTTTGGTCCACTCAACCACCATGCAGCCCCAAATAGTGAATGTGAGGCATATAACAAGCATGATATAGAGAAACTAACCAGAATTCATGACAAAGTAGCACGTTTCCTTTAAGAGCGGCAAACAGCAATATAAAATCTTTTCTGCTTTTTCTGGTTCCTCAACATAAATAATGCCGCTCTCTACAGATTCGGAAGACTATTCTTTTAGCAGAATAAAGACATTTCCGGCATCCTTCCCACACAGCGACAGAGAGGTCAGATCATCACGATCCAAACAAGTCTTAAGAAAACCATACGTCTTACAAGATTCTACCTCGTCTGTACAAAAAAATAATACTGAAATTTACATCTGATAAATATTCATATGACCAATAATAAAAATGGAAGGAGAACACGGAGAACGATTGCATTCATTACCAGGACAAATGAACGTGCTAATTATCTGCAGCGCAGGTAGAACACACCGAGGAGCCCCCAGGTCTTCAACTAGGGCAATAGGGCTGTTTATCACACTGAAGCGGGAGGACCGTGTGATCCAAATTGAATTCTAGCACTATAATGAATTTGGAATTTTGGAAATAGTTACATTAATAAAATATAAAGTTGCAGAAGAACAGAGTTGTGCATATACTAGATATATACCACAACGATGAACCTTGCTAAAAAGTGATATTTGAAGTCACGATTGGTAAACCCGTTTTTAAGCGGTGTTACAATTCTTTGCACAGTTGGTGCCCTGTATCACCACTGAACTCTCTGTACCTTTGATGTCAGAATTGTCTGAGGTCCCAGAGTTATTACACTGATTAGTCAGAAAGTTATCCTAGTACTATGCTATTAAATATGTTTATAAAACATGTAGGTTTCAGTTTGCATTTGCTGCAGAAAAAGTCTGCAGACTCAATATATGAGCAACAGACTCTAAAGGGGGCTTTACACGCTACGACATCGCTAATGCGAACTCGTTGGGGTCACGGAATTGGTGACGCACATCCGGCCGCATTAGCGATGCCGTTGCGTGTGACACCTATGAGCGATTTTGCATCGTCGCAAAAACTTGCAAAATCGCTCATCGGTGACATGGGGGTCCATTCTCAAAAATCGTTACTGCAGCAGTAACGAGGTTGTTCCTCGTTCCTGCGGCAGCACACATCGCTCCGTGTGACACCGCAGGAACGAGGAACCTCTCCTTACCTGCCTCCCGGCCGCTATGCGGAAGGAAGGAGGTGGGCGGGATGTTACGTCCCGCTCATCTCCGCCCCTCCGCCTCTATTGGGCGGCGGTTCAGTGACGCAGCTGTGACGCTGAACGAACCGCACCCTTAGAAAGGAGGCGGTTCGCCGGTCACAGCGACGTCGCCGGGCAGGTAAGTAGTGTGACGGGTCTGGGCGATGTTGTGTGGCACGGTCAGCGATTTGCCTGTGTCGCACAACAGATGGGGGAGGGTACCCACGCTAGCGATATCGGTACCGCGTGTAAAGCGGCCTTAAGTGCATATAGCTTTTGAGGCCCATGTCAGCCACTTTAGGCCTCCATCAAGTAAATGGAGATCATTGGTAACAATAGAGTATACACTGGGACAATTAAAGTGGAACTGTCAGTTGCAATATGCACCAAGAACCACGAGCAGTTCTGCGTGCATATTGCTAATCCCTGCCTAACAGTCCCTGTATATAGTAGCATACATAAGCCTTGATGGGTGAAAATGGGTCTGGAAGAAACAATGGAAAAAAAGGCCTACAAATTGAAAATTTGACGCAACTATCAAGTTCAGTGGAGGAACTTGATAACATGTTTTTTTTTTTCACAGCCAAACATGTTGGATACTTATCAGGATTGATGCTAATGAGGCCAGCAACTAGTCGCAAGGGCGTTACTTCCCTTGGCTAGTTGGCCCCCTTAGCATGTTAGTACGCCCCTATGGGTGTGCTAACATGCTAATGAATGCGCAGCTCAAAAAAGTCTGTGGAGCCTCTGTTAGGAGTCTCAACACAGAAACTAGCCAGATATCCCTCCGGGAAGGACCTAGCCAAGGAGTGGCTCTTTTTAGGAGACCACCATAACCACCATATTAAGTGGCCCTTTTAGTCAATATCCAACTCTTTGACAAGTTTAAAGATACGACAAGGGAGTTACCAAGGCCAGGTATCCATCCACAGACAGCTGTTTCGGGGTATTGCCCCTCATCAGTGTGGAATAGGATTCTGGCCAGGTGGGAGCAATGCCTAGTAGACCAGCAAAACAAAACAACCACTGATCTCGGGGAGACCAGCCAGAGAAAACACTGCCGGCAGCCAACGAGGGTGCTCAACACAGTGAGATCCTAGGTGCATTGCCCCCTGGGAAATATGCAAATCAAAAAAGTCCGTGGAGCCTCTGTTAGGAGTCTCAACACAGAAACCAGCCATATATCCCTCTGAGAAGGACCTGGCCAAGGAGTGGCTCTTTTTAGGAAACCACCATATTAAGTGGCCCTGAATGCGCAGCGCTAGAGGATGATCTCACTCACCTCTCTGCTGACATCGCATCCGAGTACTGGATTTCGCCTCAGTGCGCATGATCCCGGACTTTTGGTAATGTGCACACCATGGGTTTGAAGCCAGGACTCAAACACCCGGCTTCATAGTGCATATGACCGAAGGTCCGGGATCATGCGCACTGAGCCGAAATCCAGGACTCTAATGCGACGGCAGCAGAGAGGTGAGTGAGATCATCCTCTAGCGCTGCGCATTCATTAGCATGTTAGCACCCCACAGGGGAGTAATAACATTCTAAGAGGGCTGACTAGCCAAGGGAAGAAATGCCCTCACGACTAGTCGCTGACATCATTAGCATATCAAATGGGATCTTTAGAAATACTGTTTCTATAGATCCCTTTATCTATGTTAGTGTATACAGGGACGGTTAGATTGGGATTAGCTATATGCACCCAGAACTGCTCGTGGATCTGGGTACATATTGCACCTGACAGGTTCCCTTTAAGAAGAAATTGAATGATGGCTCCTACTTTAGTGAGACTCAAGAGAGTGAAAAATTGCTGAAGTTTGTGCCAATCAGGTGATGGCAACCTACCTGCTGTTGGAACAGCATGACATATCTACAGTATGCAGCAACCTCGTCTTCTGCTCAGCCTGGAAACCATCCTGGAATCATCATCCAATTACATACTAAAAATACAGCACTGAATGTGTAAAATGGAAATAGTTTCCGAGCCTCCACCGATCGCTGTCCCACATGCTTTATTGGGGAAGTAAATGATTTGGGGTTTTCTCAGTGCTCATTTGTCAGAAGTGGATCTAATTGTTTCTTCTGACATTCACATGTATGGAACATTGAGAAATAGATTTAAAATATACAGGAATCTACATCCCTCGTCTTCCGTCAATTACATGACCAATCCTGATCCCCGTACTGCATGAAGATGATGCTGGTTAAATAATAGACAATGACGAGTCTTCTGCTCATGCTCAAGTCTCACTGTCCTACAAGGAAGAACGTAAAAACTGTCAGCCTCAAGTCTCTTCATGGCAAGAATAATGAGAGAATACCGCATCCATATGGACGGTACAATGGATTTTATTCCCAAAAGGCTTAATTACTCTAACGAGCATCAGACATGTCATCGAGCGGTGCGGTGAAACTTTCTCTGCATACAGGTCTGGACTACAAGTTTCAGCACAACACCTGAAGCTGCACTGTTGGACTTTTCTGGAGTTGTTCCATTTTGCTATTTTTGCTGGGGTTTGCCGGTTTCCAGATTTTGCTGAGACTTCGAGTGCATCAATAAATAAAAGTCACCGCTTGTCAAATTGATGCTACCTGGCACCTTACGAGCAGACACATATTATTCACTGTGGAGGCAAAAATCTGGAAAAAATAGATAAGGTCGTAATACCTTCCAACATGTAACTCTGTACTAGCGCCAATGCAATTTTTATATATCCATATAACCTCCACATCAATCCAAAAGTTGGAAAAAGAAAATAAGTAGTAACAGTTCTGATAGAGTAAGACTAGGGTTACATGGCGGCATGTGTCACATGACATTAAGCTAGTTTGTCGCGTTGTGACATCGCATGTGATGATTTTCTATGGTGTTGCACACTGACCTGCGACGCAACAGGTCACAAATATTTCCAAATGTGTTTGAGCTCTTGTCTTTGGTCTCAGGTGTCATGCGACTCACTTGCCACGGGCTTCAATCAAAGTTACTGCAACTTTCATGTGACCTGGACACTTTTTTTTAAACAATATAGTAACTGTAAGGCTAGTTTCACACTTGCGTTTTTTTCCTCCTGTCGTAATCCGCCGTTTTGGAAAACAGCGCAATTCGTTAATGGATTCCGCTGCTTCCCATAGACTTGTATGGACAACGCATTGCGACTGATAGTCCTGCGTTGCATCCGCCGGGCGGAAAGAACGCAGCATGTAACGTTTTTCTGCACTTCCTAGAGTGTCAAAAAAACACAATGTGCTGGATTCCGTCGGCGTCTGTCATTTTTATAATGGAAGCCTATGGTGGCGGAATCCGTCGGAATCCGTCATTTGACTGATTCCTGTGACGGATCCGTCTTTACACAACTGCGCATGCTCAGTTGAGTAAATTACTGAAAAAAAAGCTACAACGGATCCCATTGTTTTGCAGGATACATCGCATCAGTTGTGCCACTATATGCAACGCGTCCGTTACATCCGTCACACAACGCAATGCGACGGATGCCGCACAACGCAAGTGTGAAACTAGCCTTAAATAGTTGCAAGTTGCACAAATGTTTTTGGTCGCGCAACCTGTCTAAGAAACTGCTATTCTGTGACTGTATAGCCCAATCAAATATAGTATATATATATATATATATATATATATATATCTATTATATATATATATATATATATATATATATATATATATATATATATAATCTAATCTAGAGTTCTGTCCTATCTACATAGAACTGTTCTCAGTAAGCCATGCGTACCAAACAACATTAGGAGATTACTTAAGTAGCAATTCCAGAAAGCATGTTCCTCAACAATCCTGCAGAGTGATCAAATTATGTGGCTGCTATTTTTCAGAGTTCAAGCATTGGTTGTGGCAGCCTACATTCTGCACGTTTTCCAAAAGGCCTGGGAATTTTGCCAAATTATGTGCAAACTAACCATTTCCAAAATGCAGATTCTAACAAACAGCAACTATGCTCTGATGCCACTAGTAGAGCAAAGCAATGACTGCAATTACCAACAGACTCTCATGCCATGAGGGAGGTGACTGAGAGAATTGACCACAGTGAAAACGATAGTAACTCTGGCTCCATTCTGGAATTTCAATTGCAATTGTATGGTTTGGACATGACTTTTCATCCCATATCCTTCTTTTTTTAAAAAAAATTCTTTATTTATTTAGATTAGTTGGAATCAACATAAACATAATAAACAATCCAAGGGTCTAACGGCCCAACTACATCAAGATGAGTGTAAGATTCCAAATATTGAAATAAAAACAAGGTAAACAATAGCCCTATCCTTCTTAATGATATATACGTCACCGTGCAGTGCTCCAGCCTTGAGCTCATTGACACCCCACTTGACAAGTTACAAATCCCAATACTTCAGCTGACATGCTTATAGATGTCTTCCAATTTACATTATGTCTCAGGATTGGGTAGATGCACATCTAAATGTATGAAGCCTGTGTTCTCCATCCTGCTTCTCTCCAGCAGTTTTATAATATCTATATATCTGCAATGAATGCCAGCCAAAATTGGCATTTAACATACGACTTTTGCTTAGAATTTGATGCAAATTTGACCAAGAAGTGAAATCCGCATAGAAAATCTGCACAAGAACTGAACGATTTGTAATTTTTTTCGCTACATTTGGATGAGGTTTTGAAATCCCCATATACATGTACTGTATCGTAAACTGTCATAGGTTTTGTGGAATGTGCACCATATGGGCTATGAGTAAATCCATACTGTCCTGCGACTTATCTCTGCTGTACCACATAAGTTCACTTCAACCATCGCACCTGTTAGGCTAGTTTCACACTTGCGTTGAACGGCATCCGTTGCATTGTGTTGTGTGACGGATGCAACGGATGCGTTGCATATAGTGGCACAACGGATGCAACAGATCGTACAAAATGACGCAATCCGTTTATAGGTTTTTTTTCCTTCATTTTACACATCTGGGCATGCGAAATTGTGTAAAGACGGTTGCGTTAACGGAATCCGTCAAATGACGGATTCTAATGCAGGCATCACACGGTACGATATATCTGGCGATATGTCGTCGGGGTCACGTCGTTAGTGACGCACATCCGGCATCGTTAGAGATAACGTACCGTGTGACACCTATGAACGAGCATAAATACTCACCTTATCGTTGCTCGTTGACACGCCGTTCATTTTCATAATATCGTAACTCCTTCTGTGCTCCGGTTGTTCGTCGCTCCCGTGGCAGCACACATCGCTCTGTGTGACACCCCGGGAACGATGAACACAGCTTACCTGCGTCCGCCGGCAATGCGAAAGGAGGAGGTGGGCGAGATGTTTATGTCCCGCTCATCTCCGCCCCTCCGCTTCTATTGGCCGGCTGCCGTGTGACGACGCTATAACCCCAAATGTCCCTTCCCCTTCAGGAAGAGGATGTTCGCCGCCCACAGCGACGTCGCCCGGGAGGTAAGTAAGTGTGACAGGGGGTAAACGACTTTGTGCAGAAACGACGGGGGCGAGTGTGATCGCTTATGCGATCGCACGATTTATCGTCCCGTGTGACGCCCGCGTAACGGAATCCGCCACCATAGGCGTCCATTATAAAAACAACAGACGCCGACGGAATCCTACCGGTTGCATTTTTTTGACGCTCCGCCAAGCGCAAAAAAATGGTACATGCAACGTTTATCTGCCAGCCGGATGCAGCGCAGCGTCGGCTCACGGATGCAACGCAAGGCCATCCGTTGCTATCAGTAGCTAATAGTAGTCTATTAGGAATCAAACTGTTTCCTGCAACGATTACCGTAATTCCTCAAGGCTGCGGATTGCAACGGATGCCGTTCAACGCAAGTGTGAAACTAGCCTTAGTCAGGGGCAACGCGGTGATTTTGGTCATATTACGCTGCGATGTAGCAGCACTGAGCGATTTTAGCCACACAACCTGTGTCACAGCCAAAATCAACTTCTAAAAACCCACTCTACGGTTACTAATTCTACTTATCCATTAATGTATCTTTACCAAGAGTTTAAAGGGGTATCCTGGCTTTATCAACAGGCTATGCCATAATTGTGGCTCGTCAGCAGCAGAGCGGTGTCATAGAGAGCACTGAGCTGTACACCCCATTCATTTTAAGGTTTTGAGACCCCCGCTAATTAATCAGTTAATATCTATGTTTATTACTGGGATACCCCTTTAACATGTTCTACCTTTCTTATTACATTTACGTATGCCTAACAGTACTCTGTACTCCAGGATATTTAGGAGCTATACATTGTATTATAGAATTGCCCAGTGAATCTGGGATAAAACGCTGTCAATGTCAGGAGCTGCTTATAGGAATATTTATGCATCTTAAACTCTAGGGAACCAGAGCGCTCAGTGAATGAAATCTTCACTGACAGTTTCCAGGGCATGCACACAAAATAACCCTATAGAAAAAAAAAAGTCCCAGACTTTCATGTGAGACTACAGAGCTGCCATTGAGTAAAAGGAGAACTCTTGGCATTGTCTCCATATGTAACCAGATAGCCGTTGATTGTATCTCAAGGTGCACCCAGGAAAAGCACTGACTCTGCTTCTGCACCGGGAAACGCAGCCTAATTAGGTCTTTCTCCAAAACTGTGCGGAGAACTACAATACTAATTTTATAAGTCAGTGACCTAGATTGAAACAAAGTGTGCGTTCTCCTACCCCCCAGCCCTAGACATACTTTCTATTATAAGACAGGCTTTCAATTAGAAATGCAATAATGCTGGTGACCAGGCACGTACCTGTGTCCAGAATGACTGGGCATTCATCAGAAAACGACAGTCCGCAGGTAACGTCAAGAAGAAAAGGGCGTCTCAGGTCACCGCTCCTGGAGGGGGATCCAAAAACGGGGATCAATTTAAAGAATAAGGTTGTCCTGAGCAGAAGAAGACACAGGTGACAAGAAGTGTAGGTATGTCCTTGTAAGAGGCAGGGATATCCACCCTGGACAATTAAGAGTGTGCCCTTAAAAAAAAAAAAAGTGGGGTATCCACACGAGAAGAGGAATGCGGATCTCCTGGTTACAAGAAGTTGGCTGTCCTCCCTGTATGCGATCCTTCTTGCAGCTGATAGCTCCTAATGAAACAGTTCAAGCAAGTGGAATCGGAGAGGGAGACCTGAGGAGGGAGGGAGATAATGGGAAAAGGAGGAGGACGAGGAGAGGAGGGACCGTGTGGAGGCATCTCGCTCCTCTCTACCAGGGAATAATTCACTCCTCACCTGGCAGATAGTAAGGAGGACGAGGCGACGCAGCTTCCATTCATAGTCCTGACTATTTAATAATGTAGTCCTCTTATGCAATCTCTGGCTTGTTGCGGAACTACAAGTCCTACAAAAACCTGAAGCAAGTGAAGTGCAACTACTGACTTGGTAGGAAACCTGCAGAAGATTCTAGAAAATACCCTGGTCGGGGGTTCTCACGATTTCAACAGGATCGGCCGACAATCTGAGGCTATGTTCACATTTATTTTTGTAGCATATCCAGTTGAATACATAAGCGGCAAAGGACACAGAACGGATGCAAACAGATACCAACGTTTCCATTTTCAAACGGATCTGTTTAAAAAAAAGGAAACTTTTGTATCTTGTTCCAGCCGCTTTTGTGCAGTTTTAAATGGACCTGTTTTTACACTTGGCGTCTCTGAACCACCCGATTGTTCAAGACATGAGCAGTAATTGCTTAAAAATGGATCAGTTAAACACAAAGCGTAATGGATAACCAACTTTTAGGGTACGTTTTCCAAATACTTTGTTTAAAAAAGAAAAACACAAAAAATGGCGCTTTTTTATGTCTTTTTGGGCCACAGTCAGGATTGTATGCATCGGCTTACTCTTGTATGAGTATGATTTTTGTTACAATTCAACTCAATGTTGCGACATATATCACTGATTCCCTGAACGGACACAAGGATCAGATAGGTCAGATTTTACAAGGCTACAAAGCGGTACTATACAATGCACGAGCCCCCCTATAGGAGGTGTCACGAACCACCGGGGGGGTCACTCAGAAATCCCCCGCGCTGGCTACCAGTACGTCACAATCGGGGGGGTAACAAGTGGGGGTCACCCCTCCTTTATACCTCCCGACCGACAGGCAGAGCACGTGACGCGCTCTCTAGCGCCCCTCTTATAGTCAGGCCAATTATGGAATTGCCCGACAATAAGCAAGGAGGCCGCTATACTACTTATGCCGATTATTGAAGGGTCCCCGGTGAGAGTAGGGTATATATTCCCCCGACCTCCGCGGGCGGAATATATAAAACCTCCCCGAATCTCACTGGCCTCCCCACAATAATCCTTGGCACAACTCGCTGCCACCAACCGCTTCACGGTAACTATTAGCCGAACACACAGACGTGGGATTCAAGATCGAGATAACAGAACAGCCCAAGATTAATTATATAATTTAATCAGCCTAAAGCACACTAGAAACTACAATATATACAATAGGGAATCTACAGAATATACATATGTCAGAGTACAGTTACAGGTAAAGCATGGTTTACAAACAGGCATACACAGTTCCCGCAGTTACCTTGTGCGTCTGGCCACAGGGGGGCGCTGTAGGCCAGGTTTCCAGGAACTCCCACAGATGTTTCCTACACGTGACCCCCAGCGAAAGAACACTGGAAAATGGCCGAAGTAGGGTTATCAACCTGGGCAAATCCAGGTCCCCTCCTACCTTAGTGACCTCAGAGGGAGCACTGCTCCACCCCTGGCTGGAGTTATGGACAAAATCCACAACATGGAATATGGCCATAACTTGGCCTGGGAGCGTCGTAGGCGGACGCCAACGCTCTCATTGTGACAGCTATGAATTTAGCTACAGAATGAGAGGACTCGTGACTTGTCTACTAGTTCCACATTGGCTGATATCACGCCTGGGGTATTTCCCAAGCTCCCGCTCCCATAAAAAAGGGTGTGCCAGCATCGTCCGCATGCGGAGACACCATTTCTATGGTTGCCATATTTATCGGAAATATGGCTTGCGAGATATGAACCATTTTTTACTGGAGTCGTTCTGTCTGGATACTTCCAAGCTTGCTAATTAGATAGCAGCTCCTACCACAGGGTCACGGCAGGGAGTCATCCTGTGTCCATTGTTCCCACATCACCTAATTTCCATATCACAGGAGATGGCTAGGATGTGACACCTTCACAGATGCTGGACATCTGAGAACAAGAAGGGAGGGGGCACTGCCATGGAGTGATGAGAGCGATTATGACTGGAAGTCATAATTCATCTTCATATCCCAGGGTTTGCCTCACACCTCCCCCCTTTTGAGGGCGCTAGGGGGCAGCACACTCCGGTGTTCCCCCGTGCGCCCGTCCGCGACCTCTCCTTGTCGGGACAGCCCGTCTGCGTTACCGTGGTCCCGGCCCCTTTTGTGGCGAATGGTGAAGTTGTATTGCTGGAGCGCAAGGCTCCATCGCAACAATCGCCCATTCGTCCCAGAGACAGTGTGTAACCAGCTGAGGGGATTGTGGTCCGTCTCCACGATGAAGTGGCGCCCGTATAGATAGGGTTGCAGACGCTGCAGGGCCCACACTATGGCCAGGCACTCCTTTTCCATCGTGGAATAGGCCACTACCCGTGGTAACAGCTTCCTGCTCAGGTACAAGACTGGGTGCTCTTGGCTCGCAGAGTCCACCTGGCTGAGCACCGCACTGAGGCCGAAGTCACTGGCGTCGGTCTGTACTACAAACGGCCGCGTGAAGTCGGCTGCCTGTAGCACGGGCGGGCTGGACAGGGCGTCCTTTAGGGCCCGGAAGGCTGTCTCGCAGTCCATTGTCCAATCGACTGCAGAGGGCAGCTTCTTCTTGGTGAGGTCCGTCAAGGGCTTTGCCAGGCTACTATAGCATGGAACAAACCTCCTATAGTACCCAGCGGTCCCCAAGAAGGACATCACCTGCTTCTTGGTCCTGGGGGTGGGCCAGGATGCGATGGCTTCCCCTTTCTCAGGCTCGGGCTTCAGTGTTCTCCCGCCTACCCGGTGACCGAGGTACTGGACCTCGCTCATGGCCAGCTGACACTTTCCCGGCTTGATGGTCAAACCTGCCCGGTGGATCCGCCTGAGCACCTGTGCTAGATGCTCTAGGTGGTCCTCCCAGGTGGGACTGAAGACGGCAATGTCATCTAGGTACGCGGCCGCGTACCCTTCAAGTCCCTTGAGCAGGGTGTTGACCATCCGCTGGAAAGTGGCAGGGGCATTCCTCATCCCGAATGGCATCACCGTGGACTCGTATAGTCCAAATGGGGTAATAAAGGCAGAGCGTTCCCTGGCCTTGCGAGTCAGGGGGATCTGGCAATATCCCCGGCTCAGGTCCATGATGGTCAGGTACTGAGCCCCGGCCAACTGATCGAGCAGGTCATCGATGCGTGGCATTGGGTACGCATCGGCGACCGTGACAGCATTGAGCCCCCTGTAGTCCACGCAGAACCGAGTGGTTCGGTCCTTCTTAGGGACGAGGACTACAGGCGAGGCCCAAGCGCTGTTGGATGCCTGGATCACCCCCAGCTTCAGCATCTCGTCAATCTCCTGGCGCATGTGTTGCTGCACCTCCAGGGAGACCCGATATGCTGAACGCCGGATCGGGGGATGATCCCCAGTGTCCACGTGATGGACAGCCAAGTCAGTCCTTCCGGGCTGGTTGGTAAACAACCCCCGGAAGGGGAGTAGGGTGGCCCACAGCTGGGACCGTTGGTCCTCCAAGAGCTGGTGGCCAACCTCCACATCCTCAATGGATCCGCCTGCCCTAACCTGGGCTAGCATATCCAAGAGGGTTTCCGCTTCTCCCTCCTCGGGCAGGTTGCACACGGGGAGCGCACATGCCTCCCGCTCATGATGTGCCTTCATCATGTTCACATGGACGGGCTTCCGCCTTCCACGGGCAGGGTCCAGGGTGACCAGGTACGTCACAGTGTTGAGCTGCTGGTACACGAGGTATGGGCCTTCCCAGGCTGCCTGAAGCTTGTCCTGTGGTACGGGGACCAGTACCCACACCTTTTGACCCACTTGGTAGGTCCTCTCACAAGCGTTCTGGTCGTAGCAACGCTTCTGATCGGCCTGGGCTTGAGCCATATTGTCGTGTACCAGTTGCGTCAAGGCCTGCATTTTGTCCCGGAAGCGCATGACATACTCGATAACCGACACTCCAGGGGTGGCCAAATCCCCTTCCCAAGCCTCTTTCACCAGAGCCAGGGGGCCCCGCACACGTCGCCCGTACAGGAGCTCAAACGGTGAGAATCCTGTTGAGGCCTGTGGAACCTCCCGGTAAGCAAATAACAGGTGTGGGAGATACCGCTCCCAGTCACGCCCATGGGAGTCGACCAACATCTTAAGCATCTGCTTTAAGGTGCCATTGAACCGCTCGCACAGGCCATTAGTCTGTGGATGGTACGGGCTGGCCACCAGATGTCGCACCTGGACTTGCTTACAGAGGGCCTCCATCAGCTGGGACATGAATTGGGTCCCCCGGTCAGTGAGCATTTCCTGGGGAAAACCCACTCGGGAGAAAATCTCCAGCAATGCGGTGGCCACCTTGTCAGCCCGAATGGACGACAAGGCCACTGCTTCTGGGTACCGGGTGGCATAGTCCACTACCGTCAGTATGAAGCGTTTCCCGGAGCTGCTGGGGATGGCCAGCGGGCCGACCAGATCCACAGCCACCCTCCTGAAAGGCTCATCGATGATGGGCAGAGATACCAGTGGGGCTTTGGGGTGTGGCCCCGCCTTCCCCACTCTCTGACAGGTTTCACACGAACGGCAGTAGGCAGCCACATCGGCCCCCATTTTTGGCCAGTAGAAATGCTGGTTTAACCTGGCCTTGGTCTTAGCGATCCCTAGGTGTCCGGCCATCGGAATCTCATGTGCGATCCGCAACAACTCCGTCCGGAACGGATAGGGTACCACCAACTGTCGGTCCCTGGGCCACGCCTCCGGTGAACCCTGCTGGACCGTGGCCCGGTACAGCCGTCCTTGGTCCCAGACCACTCGCTCCGGGTCCGAGTCCGAGGGAGGCTGTGCCGCCTGCTCCTTAAGAGCTTTCAGGCTGTCGTCAGCTTCTAACGCTGCCTGAAACCCCTGACTAGATGTGGCCAGAATCGACGAGACTGTCACATCTTCAGTCAGTACCCCGGGACCTGTGTCCTGGCCTCCACCTGACTCGGCTGCCACTTGGTCAGAAGGGGAAGAGCTATCGGACCTCCGGGAGGCCCCTTGGCTTCCAGCACTCCCACTGCGGGTGACAGCGGCCACAGCCGCTGCGACCGTGGGTCGTGCCTGCTCCTCCTCCGTTCCTGACCAAGTCGCCGGTTCAGGCAGACCTACCTGGCTTCCTGACACCCCGGTTGTGGGGGAACCATGCACCGAGATCTTACCTGGGAGCACTTCCGCTCCTGGACCGGCCCCAATCTCACCTGCCTGTTCCCCTCCTGCAGCAACAGAACCCCGCTGTGAAATCTCTGGGGACCCCACATTTGCTGTGGTAGCCCCCACCCCACACACTGGTCCTCCCCCTGCAGCACCCTGCTCTCTGCTTATCCCTGCAGAGGGCAGCAGATCCCAGCTCACAGGCTGATTACTTGTAGAGGCATTGTCACACCTTTCTCTGACCCCCTCCCCTGTCACAGCTGCAGCTGTGTGTGTGTCTATGGTGTCTGTGCAAGCAGAAATATCAGAGTTCACTCCCCCCTCTCTCACATCATTCATAGATAACACATTAACATTGTCAGGAGTCATGTCCGTACTGGCTGAAGGTTCAGCCCTTGGTGGGGGCCCAAACTGGGAGGTTATCTGCCCCAAATCTGTCCCAAGTAGCACGTTTGCAGGGATCCGATCAGTTACCCCCACCTCCCTCACCCCTCGCCCTGCGCCCCAGTCCACATAAATGTCAGCAACAGGCAGCGCCGGGTCAATGCCTCCAATCCCGGAGACAGCGAGGGTTTTTCCAGGGATCAAGTCTTGGGGGGACACCATCTCAGGCCGCACCAGAGTCACCTCCGAGGCGCTGTCTCGCAGTCCTATGGTCACAGACCGGCCGACGGTGACAGGTTGGAAGCTGTCCAGGGACCTACCACCACCCCCACCCACACAATACACCTTGGGCGGCCCTTGGGACGGGGACGGAGCCGGGGCCTTGGGACGCTGAGGGCACATGGCCTTGAAGTGTCCAGGTAGGTTGCACTGGTGGCACCGTCTTGGCTCTGCCACGGGCCTGGAGAGGGGAGTTGAGGGGGACACCCCCTGCAGTCTAGGGGCAGGTGGGGCAGTCGCAGAATTCATCTTACCCCCTCTCCAGGTGCTGCTGGTGGCTGCTCTCCTGGCCTCAGGAGCCCGATTGTTGGTGTAGTCATCGGCCAGGGCAGCTGTAGCCGTGGACCCCTTTGGCTTCTGGTCTCGGATGAACTGGCGGAGATCCTCAGGGCAGTTCCACAAGAGTTGCTCCGTGATGAACAAGTCCAGGATCTCCGGTCCGGTGGAAAGCTGCAGGCCTTGGGTCCAGTGGTCGGCAGCTCGGGCAAGTGCCCGCCTGTGGTCAGCCCAGGAGTCCTTTGGTCCCTTCTGTAGGCTCCGGAACTTCTTGCGGTAGGACTCTGGAGTGAGGTTGTACTGTTGGATCAGGGCCCGCTTGATGGTGTCGTAGCCCTGATCTGCCTCAGCAGGCAAGTCCCCAAGGATTTCCAGGGCCTTACCCCTTAAACGGGGGGTCAGGTATTTGGCCCACTGGTCCTTGTCCAGATGGTGCTGCAAGCAAGTCCGTTCAAAAGCAGTCAAGAAAGAGTCCAAGTCTCCATCCTTCTCCAGCACTGGGAAGTCCTCAACACGGACCTTTGGAAGTTTGGTGTTTTGAAGGTCACATGTGGCTGATGAGGGCCGGAGCTGAGCTAGCTGCAGCTGGTAGTCACGGTCTGCCTGTCGCTCTCGCTCTTCACGCGCTGCCTGCCGCTCCGCAGCCTCACGCGCTGCTTGCCGTTCCGCAGCCTCAGCGTCACGCGCTGCTTGCCGCTCCGCAGCCTCAGCGTCACGCGCTGCCTGTCGCCCACGCTCGGCCATGAGTATCTCGTAGGTATCCCGGTCTCCAGCCATAAGCCTGGCCAAGGCAGCTTGAAGGAGGGCCTCTGCACCTCTCAGGCCGGAGGGATTGGCAAGTGGTGATCTGCGGCACGCTGCAGAGCCAGGTGATTCACTGTCCATTGCAGAGCGGAGGGCTGGCATCTGGCTCGTTGAGGACCCTTGGGTGAGCTGCTCCTCATCTTGTCCATAATTGCCAGGTTGTGCGCTGTCCTCTGCAGAACGGTTTTCTGGCGTCGAGCTCCTGGAGGGCTCGTGGACAACCTCCTCATCGTCCACAGCACCGTCCTCCCTCTCTTCGGCTCCTGCCTTAGCATTGGCCAGTTGCATAGCTCTGCTCCTGGTGCCATCAGCCATTCTTGCAGACTTTTGGTCACTGACACAGAACTGACACCTGATGCCTCCACACACCTTACAGTATCTGCACTCTGACACTCTAGTGTTGAGCTAGTCTGAAGACCCCAGCAGCCACAGCTGCTGCAGGCAGTCTTTAGTGTCTGGGAGTATGGGTCTCACACTCACACACACTATTATCTCGATCCCACCGCTATGCCACCAATATGTCACAAACCACCGGGGGGGTCACTCAGAAATCCCCCGCGCTGGCTACCAGTACGTCACAATCGGGGGGGTAACAAGTGGGGGTCACCCCTCCTTTATACCTCCCGACCGACAGGCAGAGCACGTGACGCGCTCTCTAGCGCCCCTCTTATAGTCAGGCCAATTATGGAATTGCCCGACAATAAGCAAGGAGGCCGCTATACTACTTATGCCGATTATTGAAGGGTCCCCGGTGAGAGTAGGGTATATATTCCCCCGACCTCCGCGGGCGGAATATATAAAACCTCCCCGAATCTCACTGGCCTCCCCACAATAATCCTTGGCACAACTCGCTGCCACCAACCGCTTCACGGTAACTATTAGCCGAACACACAGACGTGGGATTCAAGATCGAGATAACAGAACAGCCCAAGATTAATTATATAATTTAATCAGCCTAAAGCACACTAGAAACTACAATATATACAATAGGGAATCTACAGAATATACATATGTCAGAGTACAGTTACAGATAAAGCATGGTTTACAAACAGGCATACACAGTTCCCGCAGTTACCTTGTGCGTCTGGCCACAGGGGGGCGCTGTAGGCCAGGTTTCCAGGAACTCCCACAGATGTTTCCTACACGTGACCCCCAGCGAAAGAACACTGGAAAATGGCCGAAGTAGGGTTATCAACCTGGGCAAATCCAGGTCCCCTCCTACCTTAGTGACCTCAGAGGGAGCACTGCTCCACCCCTGGCTGGAGTTATGGACAAAATCCACAACATGGAATATGGCCATAACTTGGCCTGGGAGCGTCGTAGGCGGACGCCAACGCTCTCATTGTGACAGCTATGAATTTAGCTACAGAATGAGAGGACTCGTGACTTGTCTACTAGTTCCACATTGGCTGATATCACGCCTGGGGTATTTCCCAAGCTCCCGCTCCCATAAAAAAGGGTGTGCCAGCATCGTCCGCATGCGGAGACACCATTTCTATGGTTGCCATATTTATCGGAAATATGGCTTGCGAGATATGAACCATTTTTTACTGGAGTCGTTCTGTCTGGATACTTCCAAGCTTGCTAATTAGATAGCAGCTCCTACCACAGGGTCACGGCAGGGAGTCATCCTGTGTCCATTGTTCCCACATCACCTAATTTCCATATCACAGGAGATGGCTAGGATGTGACACCTTCACAGATGCTGGACATCTGAGAACAAGAAGGGAGGGGGCACTGCCAGGGAGTGATGAGCGATTATGACTGGAAGTCATAATTCATCTTCATATCCCAGGGTTTGCCTCACAGGAGGGTACATCAGTGCAGGGTGCTTTATGTAGAGCCATAAGCTGCTCTTTCTATATTTTCATGCTTCCAATTGCCCTCATTTTTATACATTACCCACCATACGGTGTATGTAACATCACATTCTGCCCGTTGCCAAGCAGCCTAGACATTAAAGGGAAAATCCAGTAAAAACTGGAGGTTTCCTCTGGAATTATGTATTAGGGAATCTTCCTGAATTTCTAATGAAAGCTTTTTGCTTAGATGTAGAGGGATATGTTTGGCCTGTTGCTTAGCAACAACAGACACTGCTAGTGGGTGACCCCTAGAGATGCCCCCTCTGGTGGAGACGTAGGGGCATCTCTCCAAATATTCCAGGCACTAAAGTACTACAATACCGAACTGCACTGGCACTAAAAGGTGCCTGAAGCAAGTGTTTAAGGGACGTGTCAGCGCCACAGGGAAGGAGCCCAGAACCAGCACCCAGGGGAGGAGCCCAGAACCAGCACCCAGGGGAGGAGCCCAGAACCAGCACCCTGGGGGAGAAGCCCGACACCAGCACCCCAGGGGAGGAGCCCAGAACCAGCACCCAGGGGAGGAGCCCAGAACCAGCACCCTGGGGGAGAAGCCCGACACCAGCACCCCAGGGAAGGAGCCCAGAACCAGCACCCAGGGGAGGAGCCCAGAACCAGCACCCTGGGGGAGAAGCCCGACACCAGCACCCCAGGGGAGGAGCCCAGAACCAGCACCCCAGGGGAGGAGCCCAGAACCAGCACCCCAGGGGAGGAGCCCAGAACCAGCATCCTAGGAGAGGTGCCTGGAGGCAGCACCCAGGGGAGGAGACCAGAACCAGCACCCAGGGGAGGAGCCCAGAACCAGCATTCCAGAAGAGGTGCCTGGAGCCAGCACCCCATGGGAGGAGCCCAGAACCAGTACCCCAGGGGAGGAGCCCAGAACCAGTACCCCAGGGGAGGAGCCCAGAACCAGCAACCCAGGGGAGGAGCCCAGAACCAGCATCCCAGAGGAGGTGCCTGGTGCCAGCACCCCAGGGGAAGCGCCCAGAACCAGGAAAAGCACAGAACCAGCACCCCAGGGAAGGAGCCCAGAACCAGCACCCTGGGGGAGAAGCCCAGAACCAGCACCCCAGAGGAGGTGCCTAGTGCCAGCACCCAGGGAAGAAGCCCGACACCAGCACCCCAGAAGAGGTGCCTGGAGCCAACAACCCATGGAAGGAGCCCAGAGAAAGCACTCCATATTGAGGGGCACTGTATATACGGTCACGTCGGGTGCTGTATATATGGTCACATGTCGGGGGGCTGTGTATATACGGTCACATGTCAGGGGGCAGTGTATATATAATCTCATGTCGGAGGGCTGTGTATACATGGTCACATGTCAGGGGTCAGTGTATACATGTTGGGGGAGCTGTGTATATATGGTCACATGTCGAGGGCTATATATACATGTCAGGGGGCAGTGTATATATGGTCACATGTTGGGAGGCTGTATATATGGTCACATGTCAGGGGGCTGTGTATATATGGTCACATGTCAGGGGCAGTGCATATATGGTCACATGTTAGGGGGCTGTGTATATATGGTCACATGTAAGGGGGCTGTGTATATATGGTCACATGTCAGGGGGCTGTGTATATACGGTCACATGGGGGGGCTGTGTATATATGGTCACATGTCACGGGGCTGTGTATACACGGTCACATGTTGGGGGCCTGTGTATATATTGTCACATGTCAGGGGACTGTGTATATACGGTCACATGGGGGGGCTGTGTATATACGGTCACATGGGGGGGCAGTGTATACAGTTAGGTCCAGAAATATTTGGACAGTGACACAATTTTGGCGAGTTGGGCTCTGCATGCCACCACATTGGATTTGAAATGAAACCTCTACAACAGAATTCAAGTGCAGATTGTAACGTTTAATTTGAAGGTTTGAACAAAAATACCTGATAGAAATTGTAGGAATTGTCACATTTCTTTACAAACACTCCACATTTTAGGAGGTCAAAAGTAATTGGACAAATAAACCAAACCCAAACAAAATATTTTTATTTTCAATATTTTGTTGCGAATCCTTTGGAGGCAATCACTGCCTTAAGTCTGGAACCCATGGACATCACCAAACGCTGGGTTTCCTCCTTCTTAATGCTTTGCCAGGCCTTTACAGCCGCAGCCTTCAGGTCTTGCTTGTTTGTGGGTCTTTCTGTCTTAAGTCTGGATTTGAGCAAGTGAAATGCATGCTCAATTGGGTTAAGATCTGGTGATTGACTTGGCCATTGCAGAATGTTCCACTTTTTGCACTCATGAACTCCTGGGTAGCTTTGGCTGTATGCTTGGGGTCATTGTCCATCTGTACTATGAAGCGCCGTCCGATCAACTTTGCGGCATTTGGCTGAATCTGGGCTGAAAGTATATCCCGGTACACTTCAGAATTCATCCGGCTACTCTTGTCTGCTGTTATGTCATCAATAAACACAAGTGACCCAGTGCCATTGAAAGCCATGCATGCCCATGCCATCACGTTGCCTCCACCATGTTTTACAGAGGATGTGGTGTGCCTTGGATCATGTGCCATTCCCTTTCTTCTCCAAACTTTTTTCTTCCCATCATTCTGGTACAGGTTGATCTTGGTCTCATCTGTCCATAGAATACTTTTCCAGAACTAAGCTGGCTTCATGAGGTGTTTTTCAGCAAATTTAACTCTGGCCTGTCTATTTTTGGAATTGATGAATGGTTTGCATCTAGATGTGAACCCTTTGTATTTACTTTCATGGAGTCTTCTCTTTACTGGTGACTTAGAGACAGATGCACCTACTTCACTGAGAGTGTTCTGGACTTCAGTTGATGTTGTGAACGGGTTCTTCTTCACCAAAGAAAGTATGCGGCGCTCATCCACCACTGTTGTCATCCGGGGACGACCAGGCCTTTTTGAGTTCCCAAGCTCACCAGTCAATTCCTTTTTTTTCAGAATGTACCCGACTGCTGATTTTGCTACTCCAAGCATGTCTGCTATCTCTCTGATAGATTTTTTCTTTTTTTCAGCCTCAGGATGTTCTGCTTCACCTCAATTGAGAGTTCCTTAGACCGCATGTTGTCTGGTCACAGCAACAGCTTCCAAATGCAAAACCACATACCTGTAATCAACCCCAGACCTTTTAACTACTTCATTGATTACAGGATAACGAGGGAGACGCCTTCAGAGTTAATTGCAGCCCTTAGAGTCCCTTGTCCAATTACTTTTGGTCCCTTGAAAAAGAGGAGACTATGCATTACAGAGCTATGATTCCTAAACCCTTTCTCCGATTTGGATGTGAAAACTCTCATATTGCAGCTGGGAGTGTGCACTTTCAGCCCATATTATATATATAATTGTATTTCTGAACATATTTTTGTAAACAGCTAAAATAACAAAACTTGTGTCACTGTCCAAATATTTCTGGACGTAACTGTATATGGTCACTTGGGGGGGCTGTGTATATATGATCACATGGGGGGCTGTGTATATATGGTCACATGGGGGGCTGTGTATATACGGTCACATGTCGCGGGGCTGTGTATATATGGTCACATGTCGGGGGGCAGTGTATATATATGGTTACATGTCGGGGGGCAGTGTATATATGGTCACATGGGGGGCAGTGTATATATGGTCACATGTCAGGGGGCAGTGTGTATATATACGGTCACGTCAGGGGGCTGCTGTGTATATATGGTCACATGTCAGGGGGCTGTGTATATACGGTTACATGTCGGGGGCAGTGTATATATGGTCACATGTTGGGGGCCTGTGTATATACGGCCACATGTCAGGGGGCAGTGTATATATGGTTACATGTCGGGGGGGCTGTGTATATACGGTCACATGTCGGGGGGCTGTGTATATACGGTTACATGTCGGGGGCAGTGTATATATGGTCACATGTCGGGGGCAGTGTATATATGGTCACATGTCGGGGGGCAGTGTATATATGGTCACATGTCAGGGGCCAGTGTATATATGGTTACATGTCGGGGGGCAGTGTATATATGGTTACATGTTGGGGGCAGTGTATATATGGTCACATGTCAGGGGGCAGTGTATATATGGTTACATGTCGGGGGCAGTGTATATATGGTTACATGTCGGGGGCAGTGTATATATGGTTACATGTCGGGGGCAGTGTATATATGGTTACATGTTGGGGGGCAGTGTATATATGGTTACATGTTGGGGGGCAGTGTATATATGGTCACATGGGGGGCTGTGTATATATGGTCACATGTCGCGGGGCTGTGTATATATGGTCACATGTCGCGGGGCTGGGTATATACGGTCACATGTTGGGGGCCTGTGTATATACGGTAACATGTCGCAGGGCTGTGTATATACGGTCACATGACGCGGGGCTGTGTATATACGGTCACATGTCCGGGGCTGTGTATATACGGTCACATGTTGGGGGCCTGTGTATATATGGTCACATGTCCGGGGCTGTGTATATACGGTCACATGTTGGGGGCCTGTGTATATATGGTCACATGTCGCGGGGCTGTGTATATACGGTCACATGTTGGGGGCCTGTGTATATACGGTCACATGTCGCAGGGCTGTGTAAATATGGTCACATGTCGCGGGGCTGTGTATATACGGTCACATGTTGGGGGCCTGTGTATATACGGTCACATGTCGCGGGGCAGTGTATATATGGTCACATGTCTGGGGGGCAATGTATTATATGTGGCTACATGGGGGGGCTGTGTATATACTGTCACATGTCGGGGGGCAGTGTATATACTGTCACATGTTGGGGGCCCTCATACACCTCCTGTCAGTGCTGGGGGTCTGTATCTGCAGGCCAGGAACATGGATATGGTACAATACTCCACATTTTGGCTTGTGCCCCGGGTTTCTCACCTGACAGCGGGGCAGGTGCTCGGCGCTGTGCCCTCAGGTGGTTTCCTAGGCCGGGGTTACCATGGCGACACATTCCGCCGTACACCGCACTCTGCGCCCTTTACCTCAGGTGTTTGGCGCGCAGTTATAGCTCCTCCCACCTGCGCTGCGAGCACTGCTAGGTGCAATCCTGCCGGTAACCACACGGGGCGCACTGACGGCGGCCAGAAGAGAAAGAAGCTGGACCCTGACCTGAAGTAAGGGCCCTAACGAGAGGGTCACTAACGAGAGGGTCGCACACGAGAGGGGCTCTAAAGAGAGAGGTGCTAACGAGAGGGGCTCTAAAGAGAGAGAGGTGCTAACGAGAGGGGCTCTAAACAGAGAGGCTCTAAAAAAGAGGGGCCATAACGAGAGGGGCCCCAGCAGGACAAGCTGTTCCGCTCTCCCTAACAGTTACCTGCAGTCACCACTAGGGGGAGCTCGTTATACAGAGGTTTATAGTGAACTGTAGCGGTGGATCTTTGTGCTCCCCCTGGTGGCGGCTGCTTGTAGTCGCAATTCATGTCACAAGGTCAGAGGACAGGAATGGATCCGATTCATTTAGTTATTTTCCTACTTTTCTTTCCAAAAATCGTAAGTTGTTTTATTTTTCCATCTATATTACCACAAGGGCTTGTTTGTTTGTTTCTTTGTGCTTTTTTTTTGCAGTACGAGTTGTGATTTTCAGTGTCATTCACTTTACTATATACAATGTAGTGGAAAATGGGTGGAATCGTAATTCCATCATTGTTTTTTGCGTTTTGTTTTATACAGTAATGATCCAGTAATATTTTCCTCCAGATCAGTCCAAATCCACTGACGCCAAGAGCCGCGCCGTGTTTTGTGTTTTGGGGGGGAACATCTGACATTTACATCACTTTTTAGTGACTTTTTGGGGGTAAACCAACATGTCAATTTTGGTTTTAACATTTTTTGTTCTTTTTGCAGTTAAATATGTGATTTTTTTTTTTTTAAGTTCCCACAATGTTATATGAGGACAGGTAAGTACTCGGGGTACAGAGGATTCTGCCGCTCCTAAGCCCTAATGCAATAATAGTGACTCAAGAGCCACTGAGCCACGCGAGAGGACAGCAGTATTATACATGGCAATTGATCGCTCAGAGCCCAAGAAGGTCATCTCCATAGAAAGCTTCATTATACACTATATAGAGAAAAGTAAGTGCCCCCTCCACATCCTCTTCCAGGGGCTTTTCCGACCGCTCCATCTGATTCTCGGCATTGTGTTTGGTGATGTACGGCTCAGCATTGTGTTTGGTGATGTACGGCTCGGCATTGTGCTTGGTGATGTATGGCTCAGCATTGTGCTTGGTGATGTACGGCTCTGCATTGTGCTTGGTGATGTACGGCTCGGCATTGTGCTTGGTGATGTACGGCTCGGCATTGTTCTTGGTGATGTACGGCTCGGCATTGTGCTTGGTGATGTACGGCTCAGCATTGTGCTTGGTGATGTACGGCTCGGCATTGTGCTTGGTGATGTACGGCTCGGCATTGTGCTTGGTGATGTACGGCTCGGCATTGTGCTTGGTGATGTACGGCTCGGCATTGTGCTTGGTGATGTACGGCTCGGCATTGTGCTTGGTGATGTACGGCTCGGCATTGTGCTTGGTGATGTACGGCTCGGCATTGTGCTTGGTGATGTACGGCTCGGCATTGCGCTTGGTGATTTATGGCTCGGCATTGTGCTTGGTGATGTACGGCTCGGCATTGTGCTTGGTGATGTACGGCTCGGCATTGTGCTTGGTGATGTGCGGCTCAGCATTGTGCTTGGTGATGTATGGCTTGGCATTGTGCTTGGTGATGTGCGGCTCAGCATTGTGCTTGGTGATTTATGGCTCGGCATTGTGCTTGGTGATGTACGGCTTGGCATTGTGCTTGGTGATGTACGGCTCGGCATTGTGCTTGGTGATGTACGGCTTGGCATTGTGCTTGGTGATGTACGGCTCTGCATTGTGCTGGGTGATGTACGGCTCTGCATTGTGCTTGGTGATGTATGGCTCAGCATTGTGCTTGGTAATGTACGGCTCTGCATTGTGCTTGGTGATGTACGGCTCGGCATTGTGCTTGGTGATGTACGGCTCTGCATTGTGCTTGGTGATGTATGGCTCGGCATTGTGCTTGGTGATGTACGGCTCGGCATTGTGCTTGGTGATGTACGGCTCGGCATTGTGCTTGGTGATGTACGGCTCGGCATTGTGCTTGGTGATGTACGGCTCGGCATTGTGCTTGGTGATGCACGGCTCGGCATTGTGCTTGGTGATGTACGGCTGCAGCTGTTCGGTCATGAAGCCCCCAGTGTGCGCAGTGTTTGTGTTGATATTATCAGAGGAGGTCTGGACTTTGCAGTTATGAAGTGATATTTCTGCCCCCTGATCCTCAGGACTCGGCCTTCCGCTCTGTAACATTACGGGGTCTCCACCATCTGAGCTGCTGCGGTTCCTTCCACTTCTCAATAATATCACTCACAGGTGATGGAGGAAAAAATGTCAGGAACGGACATTACAGGTGTGCGCTGGTATCAGTGAGCTCTGCAACACTGGCTGTTCTGTCTCATGTTACTAAGGCAGACGTATGGCGAGGAGCCGGAGGTTATACATTAGCGGGGGGGGGCGCAAGGATGGAGGTTATACCTTGTGGGGGGGCAACGAGGGGCTGGAGGTTATACATTGGGGGACCAGATGTTATACATGGGGAGGGGGTCAAAAGGCCTGAGGTTATACACTGGTGGGTTGATATTATACATCGAGGGGGCAAGGGGCCGGAGGTTATACATCCTGGGGCTGGATTTTATAAATCAGGGAGGGCGAGGGACTGGAGGTTATACACCACGTGCAGAATTATTAGGCAACTTAATAAAAACCAAATCTATTCCCATCTCACTTGTTTATTTTCACCAGGTAAACCAATATAACTGCACAAAATTTAGAAATAAACATTTCTGACATGCAAAAACAAAACCCAAAACAATTAGTTACCAATATCGCCCCCTTTCTGTCTGATGACACTCAGCAGCCTCCATCCATAGATTCTGTCATTGCTTGATCTGTTTACGATCCACATTGCGTGCAGCAGCCACCACAGCCTCCAGACACTGCTCCCAGAGGTGGACTGTTTTCCCTCCCTGTAGAGCTCACATTTTATGAGGGACCACAGGTTCTCTATGGGGTTCAGATCAGGTGAACAAGGGGGCCATGTCATTATTTTTCATCTCTTAGACCTTTACTGGCCAGCCACGCTGTGGAGTAGTTGGATGCATGTGATGGAGCATTGTCCTGCATGAAAATCATGTTTTTCTTGAACGATAGCGACTTCTTCGTGTGCCACTGCTTGAAGAAGTTGTCTTCCAGAAACTGGCAGTAGGTCTGGGAGTTGAGCTTCACTCCATCCTCAACCCGAAAAGGTCCCACAAGTTGATCTTTGATGATCCCAGCCCATACCAGTGCCCACCTCCACCTTGCTGGCGTCTGAGTCGGAGTGGAGCTCTCTTTACTGATCCAGCCTCTGGCCCATCCATCTGACCATCAAGAGTCACTCTCATTCATCCGTCCATAAAACATGTGAAAAATCAATCTTAAGATATTTCTTGGCCCAGACTTGAGGTTTTATCTTCTGTGTCTTGGTCAGAGGTGGTGGTTTTCAGCCTTCCTTACCTTGGCCATGTCCCTGAGTATGGCACACCTTGTGCTTTTTGATACTCCAGTAACGTTGCAGCTCTGAAATATGGCCAAACTGGTGGCAAATGGCATCTTGGCAGCTTCACGCTTGATTTTCCTCAATTCATGGGCAGTTATTTTGCGCCTTTTTTGCCCAGCACGCTTCTTGCGACCCTGTTGGCTATTTGCCATGAAACGCTTGATTGTTCGGTGATCACGCTTCAAAAGTTTGGCAATTTCAAGACTGCTGCATCCCTCTGCAAGACATCTCACAATATGGACTTTTCAGAGCCCGTCAAATCTCTCTTCTGACCCATTTTGCCAAAGGAAAGGAAGTTGCCTAATAATTAAGCACCCCTTATATAGGGTGTAGATGTCATTACACCGCACCCCTCCTCATTACAGAGAGGCACATCACCTGATTTACTTCATTGGTAGTATCAATCAAGGTATCATGGGATCACAATACTCATTTGCCTAATAATTCTGCACACAGTGTACACTGGGGGGAGCCGATTCTTATACATGGAGGGGACGAGTGGCTGGCAAGTATACACATGGGGGGGGCAGATATACATTGGGGAGTGAGGGGCTGGAGGTTATACACCAGGGGGCTGGATGTTATACATTGGAGAGGGCGAAGGGCTGGAGGTTATACACTGGGGGGCAGATAGACATTGGGGGGCGAGGGGCCGGAGGTTATACACCAGGGGGGCTGGATGTTATTCATTGAACAGGGCGAGGGGCTGGGGATTATACACTGGGGTCCAGATGTTATTCATTGGGGTGGCACGGGGTTGGAGGTTATACACAAGGGGGCTGGATTTTATACATCGGGTGGGTGAGGGACTGGAGGTTATACACCAGGGGGGCTGGATGTTATTCATTGAACAGGGCGAGGGGCTGGGGATTATACAGTGGGGTCCAGATGTTATGCATTGGGGTGGCACGGGGTTGGAGGTTATACACAAGGGGGCTGGATTTTATACATCGGGTGGGTGAGGGACTGGAGGTTATACACCAGGTTGCTGGATGTGATTGATGGGGCTGGCGAGGGGCCATAGGTTATACACCGGGGGCTGGAGATTTTACATCGGGGGAGCGATGGTCCAGAGGTTATACAACAGGGCGGGGGGGTTGGCAATGAGACTGAATGATAGACCAGAGTCCAATACTTTTCTCCCTATAATGTAAGGTAATGATAGTTCTCCTTATACATTGGCGGACTGCCCTGGGGCGCAGGTGTATGTGGTGCCGAGCAGCCGGACATGTACAGTCTGGGGTGACCCTGGGTATTTTCCGGGTCAGTCCTGTGACTGGCGGCCATAGCTCCTGCCGTCCCGGTCAGTCATGGAGTGATGACACAGTCCGATCAGTATCAGCTGATATTATGTCCTCGCTGTCCTCTCGGGCTGCCGTCCTCTTCTCCGCGCAGTCATCACGGTCCAGATGCTGATCCTATCATCCCAATTAGGGGTTTCCTGAGCAGCATTCCTCTAGTGTGAACGCTCCCGTTTCCGCACACCACCCACCCTTGTGCTGTTCGCTCGGGAGCGGAGTCTTCGCAGAATCACCCCCGTGGCTGAGCGATAAAGGAGATGGGAAATCCCATCTTCTAGGCTGCGCTTAAAAAATTAATCATCGTAATTAAGCTGCTTGGAGGAGTTTAATTACCGGCTAGGTAAACATTTTACTTACCTGTGCCATAGGAAGTGTATTTATGATTATTGTTAATTGACCCCCTGAAGTTCAGGCCTTTTGTAGAAATTGCCATTTAATTGCTAAACAAATAAGAATTTGTGCGTTAAAGACACAGCAAACTAATATAATATTGTGCATTCATATTACGTTTTTAGATGTCTCCACTGTAATTTTCCCTATTATACTCTGCGTTCTGCCCGCTCATGATATGCAATTATCATAGAGACGAAGAAGGGGTCCCCAAGCTTAGGCTCCCCCCCCCCCCTCTATGTGCATGACCATAGATTAGAGCAGCCGAACTGGACCCAGGGTCAGTACCAGCACCTACAAACCCAGGCAAATGCAGAAACCCCCGGAACGGGGGGCCCACATGGCCCTGTGCCCATTGCATGTATGGAGCGTGCTCAGGAGCAATGGTGATGGCTGTATCTTACAGCTGGCACCGGAGTCTAACTCACTCCAATCACAGCAGATTATTCCCTTACATGAGACTGTCAATTGTGACAGCAGAGTTTAATAGGTAGAAAATGAGTAGTAATGACGTTGTCAGGGTAGCCAGGGGCCTAATAAAGGTCACAGAGCATTGTTGAACGCAGATACGCCTTAGTGCCGCCGCTTGTCATTTACCTTGAGTTTATTTAATTCCATCTGGTACTGAAGGGGTTAAGGTTCATTTCTGTTCCGCAGTGATCTAAGAGGTAGTTGTAACCTGAGCTGTAGCCACTTTCTTCCGCTATACCTATCCGTTCTTCTCTTCTCCTTATTCCGGCTATAGCTCATACCTATGCTGTCTACATTGAAGGAGCCAGTCTCTGGAGAAGCTGAGGTGTTACTTCTGTTCAAGCTGAGAAGTTCTTGCTGGAAAAGCTGTGGAGTGTTATTTGTTGTGCTTTTCCTCACCTGTTTGTCTTAACTTCCTCTTGTTGTCTTATTGCAGTGGCGAAACTAACATCTCGTTGGCCTTCACTAGTCAGGATGAATTCAGGGCATCTGCTCCTCACTTCTTCCTATACTGGCTGTAGCTCATACCTATGATGTCTACTTTGAAGGAGCCAGTCTCTTGAGAAGCTAAGGTGTTGCTTTTGTTGTATCTGAGACGTTCCTCCTGGAAAAGCTGTGGAGTGATATTTGCAGTGTATTTCACCACCTGTTTGTCTATGTTCCTTGTGTTGTCTTACTGCAGTGGCGAAACTAGCATCTTGCTGGCATTCAATAGTCTGGGTGAATTCAAGGCATCCGCTCCTCACTCCTCCCCATGTTGGCTGTAGTTCATACCTATGCAGTCCACTTTGAAGGAGAGGGTCTCTTGAGAAGCTAAGGTGTTGCTTCTGTTGCAGCTGAGAAGTTCCTGCTGGAAAAGCTGTGGAGTGCTTTTTGTTGCATATTTCCCCACCTGTTTGTCTTACTTTCCTCATGTTGTCTTATTGCAGTAGCATTCGCTAGTCAGGGTGAGTTGAGGGCTTAGGCATGTGATGGTGCACGGGGGAAGGACCCGTCCAGGGATGTTAGGAGTACAGGAATCAGCCTCTGCTGAGTGTTAGAAAGTGACCCCGCTTCCCTCTCTCTAGTGCCAGGGTCTTCCATTGTATTGCTACCCTGGCACTAGTCTTCTCATACCTGGCGTTACACCTGCAGTCACATCATGACAGTATGCTGATGACCATACCACCTCTATAAATTTCTTAACAATAGAATTTGGAGTGCCCTGGTTTTCCTTCTGAACATATTATTGGGCACCCAATAGTCTGCCATTATGCGCCTACCATATTGCATTATTGTGTGGTAGTTGTTACAAGAACACACTGGAACAGAGAACTGTTGAGGATTGTGTATCCTCTGCGCCACAATCAGACTTACCCTGTAGTGGTGGGATTAAGTGTTTACCTGGACTTCATCAGAGCCTCTGATGGTGAGCATGGACTGGTCAACAGACACCAGGTACCATCCCAGAGCAGTGTCTGCAGCCGCTGATCGGAGGGTCAGGAACACAGGTAAGAGAGAGCAGGTAGGATGGAGTCAGAGCAGCGTGCAGGGGCAGGTACTGGAGGCTTGCAGGACGGAGTTGGAGCATGCAGGAGACAGTACTGGAGAGTAGCAGAAAGCTGGTATACAAGTGGGAGCAAGACAGATAAGCAACCTAATTGCTCAGTCAACTCCCCATTGGGGAAGGTGCCTTAAATACATAGTGACTCCTAGCTATAGGCTGCAGATACTTTAGGGTGTGCGAACTGTCATTTTAAGAGGCGTTGAGTGCACGCACAAGAATCCTGCCGGATGACGTGATTTGTGCAGGCCCCAATATGTGGAGACACTGGTCAAAGGAAGCTTCCAAGACGGAGCAGAAGGAAGTCGTCGGAAGGACAGCAATGGCCGGCTGTGGACATGTGCACATCAGCGTCCCTGCTGTGAGGAGGCAAGACTGGGCTCATCAAAGACCTGGCGAAAGGCCCCCAAGAAGATCTGAATGACTCTGCCATAGGGGGTTGATCCAGGCGAGAGCTTCTACTTCCAGGTGGAACATTAAACAGGCCAATTTGGCCTGGTCAGAAGAGATCTGGTGGACCACCAGTTCAAAATGCAGCGTGCACTGATGAATCCTCGTCATTGTTTGGGGTCACCATCATATCGAGGGGGGGCAAATAGATGAGGACCGGATCCAAGAGCGAAGGTTGCGGGCTGGGCAGTAGAAGCCTGGGTTGTTGCGGCATAGGCTGGAGGAGTGAGTACGTGTGGGTGCCTACCTTCAGTAGAAGTGTATACCTGAAAATGGTGCACAACAGAGCACACAGTGACTCCATCTGCACCATTATAGTCAGTGGCCCCTTCGGCGCATGCACCCAAATCCCGTTTTGCAGGGGTTTCGGATGTAAACCCTGACGGGACCTATTTCACTGAATGAATTCTAAGGGATTCCGTATAGCTCAGAAATCCAAACCATATGATACATCCCAATGATCAGGTCGCCTCTAGCTCTGAAATTCACTTGACCTCTTGCAGAAATGTGATTTTCATTTCTCGTCTATTGCCGTATACCCATTATCCACATCACTCATAGAAAACTGAAGAGAGGGAATCTCTGTGATCTGTGACGTATATATATCCCGTCTTATAAGAAGCTGGAGCCATAGCAACCTTTCGGCTGTTTACTTTAATTTTGGCGATGGCAGTCAGGTTAATTAAGAGCGGATGCACCATAAATATTCAGTGGTCATACGCACAGAAATCTGGGCACCTCACTGACTCATCAGTTTACAGACCGCAAACTGTCCAACTCGTCTGCCTCCATTAGAGACGTAAAGATGCTCAAATATCACGTCCAGGGCTTGAAACTCTTCTGATGAAACATCTTTTTTTTTTTTGCCCAAGACTACAACTTTCTTTAAATACCGTATGTGCAAAAAACAAAGTGCCATGTGTCACCCAAAAAGTGCACAAATATAATGGTATTTGATAAAACCTCTCCAAAAGGATAAGACATTTCTGTAGTAATTATGCCACCCGTCCATCCCATTCGATCGCTGGCCAGTACTGGCATAAACATGACAAAAGGTGCACTTTTTTTTTTTTTTTGCACTATGATTTGCAAAAAAAATGTGCAAAATTGCAAGCAGTTATTTGTACTAGAGTTCTGGATTAAAATTACTTGATGATTCAGGCCCTTATTTTTGGGCCTTTCCTCTTAACCCCTTCAGCCCCGGGGCACTTTCCGTTTTTGCGTTTTTGTTTTTTGCTCCCCTTCTTCCGAGAGCCGTAACTTTTTTATTTTTCCGTCAATCTTGCCATATGAGGGCTTGTTTTTTGCGGGACAAGTTGTACTTTTAAATGAAACCATAAGTTTTACCATATGGTGTACTGGAAAGCAGCAAAAAAATTCCAAGTGTGGAAAAATTGCAAAAAAAGTGTGATGGCACAATAGTTTTTGGGATGTTTTATTCACGGTGTTCACTATATGGTAAACCTGATGTGTGGGTATGATACCTGAGGTCGGTGCGAGTTTGTAGACACCAAACATGTATAGGTTTACTTGTATCTAAGGGGTTAAAAAAAATTCACAAGTTTGTCCAATAAAAGTGGCGCACGTTTTGCGCCATTTTCCGAAACACGTAGCGTTCTTATTTTTTGGGATCTATGGCTCAGTGACGGCTTATTTTTTGCGTCTCGAGCTGATGTTTCTAATGGTAGCATTTTTGCGCAGATGCTACGTTTTGATCGCCTGTTATTGCATTTTGCGTAAAACTTGCGGCGACCAAAAAAACGTAATTTTGGCGTTTGGAATTTTTTTGCCACTACGCCGTTTACCAATCAGATTAATTGATTTTATATTTTGATAGATCGGGCATTTCTGAACGCGGCGATACCAAATATGTGTATATTTATTTATTTTTTAACCCTTTAATTTTCAATGGGGGGTGATTTGAACTTTTAGGTTTTTTGTTTTTTTTTTAATTTTTTAAAACTTTTTTTTACTTTTTTTATTTTATTTTACTAGTCCCCCCTAGGGGGCTATAGCGATCAGCAATCCGATTGCTGATCGCTATCTGCTGATCACAGCTATACCACTGTAAACAGCAGAAATAGTCACTTTCTTTTTTCCTCTGCTCCGTGCCGAGGAAGAATGAAAGTGAAACTTCGTAGCACCAGGCGTCATCACATGACCCTGTGCTACGATGGCAACCACCGAACGTCACGTGATCACTCACGTGACGTCCGGAGGGGGCGGCGGTAAGTAGAAAACATGGCCGTGCGCATATAGATCTCGCTGCCAGACTTTGGCAGCGAGATCTAAGGGGTTAATGTTCCGGGTGGAATGCGATTCCACTCGGAACATGTAGGCACACATGTCAGCTGTTGAAAACAGCTGATATGTGTGCCGATCTACGCCGCCTGCCCGCGGCAGGGGGCGGGGCTTACCTGGACACGATCCATGACGGAAAGATCCGTCCATGGTCGTGAAGGGGTTAAACACTTTGTACCATATTGGCAACGTATATAATTAAAGGGAACCTGTCACCAGATTTGGTGACTATAAGCTGCGGTCACCACCGCTCAGCTCTTATATACAGCATTCCAGAATACTGTATATAAGAGTATAGCGTAAAAAACACTTTTTTTATAATACTCATCTGGGGGGGGGTGGTCCGGTCCGATGAGTGTCACTGATCTCTGGTCAAGCGGCTCCTCTCTGCGGCAATAGCTGTCCTTCTTCTGAGGCCCGTGTGCATGATGCGTCCTACGTCATCCACACTCGCCGGCATTGAAGTCCTGCACTCATGGCAGATGAAAGTATTGTAGTGCGCATGCGCGGGCGGTCTTTAACCTTTCCGCACCAGCGCATTAATGTACTTTGATCTGCCCTCAGCAGGGAGGATGAAAGTGCACCTGTGCAGGACCTCAATGCCGGCCTGGGCTGGATAGGAGGAGGATGGAGATCGCAGCGGAGAGGAGATGCCGGACCGGAGAGAGCAGGTGCTGGACCGGTGAGCAGCGACACCCATCGGACCAGACCGCCTCCTAGGTGAGTATTATAAAGCTGTTTTTTTACGTGATACTGCGTGGCCTGAGCTCTTTTAGACAATATTCTAGAATGCTGTATATAAGAGCCCACTGGTGGGGACCACAGCTTATAGTCGCCAAATCTGGTGACAGGTTCCCTTTAAAGTGTGTTCAACACATCCCTACGCTACATTCATTGAGACTGTAAAAATGACTTATTACACACTATTCTGTGCACAGATTTCCCACATTTCCATATTGACCATCTTGTCTCATGTTGGCCATACAGAAGTTAAATGTTGGCTTTAACTTTATAACCGGTGGGTTTCCACCTCTGGGACCACCACCAAATTAAGAATGGAGCAGACATAGCCCTGGTGTAAGTTTTACCTTTTAGAGCGTCACTTTTGTCCAGCGTCAGGTGCAGGGAACTTACTCAAAACTTATTGCACCACTTATTCAAAAATCCCCTTCATAATCATGGTCATTGGGGGTCCCAAAGATCAGACGTACATCAATCGTAAAGTGCCTGTGTTTATGTCTCCCCGGAAGAGATGGAGCCACAGAATCCTTAGTCTGGAGAAGCATTTGTGATGCAGCAGAGACAGATGACATTGGTGCGGCAGGCGGATCCAGATAGAACAGTGGAAGTTGTGTCAGAACAGGCACCAGGATCTGATGAAGCAGAGTAGATATAACGATGAAGAACCGACCGAGCAGTGCCATGATGCACAATGGTAGAACAGAGTAGCCTGAGTGTAAGGCCTCATCTAGAATATGGGATCCAGTTTTGGGCTCCACATTTTAGAAAGGACATTTAGAAGTCAATTATTGGAAGGAATGGAGGCCGCCCGTATGATGAGAGGTTGGAAAACTTTGCATTATTTAGCTGCTTGGTCACCGAGGGTGACAAGTGTCCGGGGGTGGACCCACTGGGTCGTACACCAGACTCCCCTGAAGAAGCTAACCAGTAGTGAACCCCTATAGAGGGACTATCTGGTGCTGCAGCAGGGGGCCCAAGTGCACAGCAGCCAGGAGCAGTGGTGATAGGCTCTTATAGACTTGGAAGAGTCTCTTAATGTCCAGTTCTGGAGAGCTTGCATGTGGCAGCACGGAGGTGGTAACTCTGACTTGGCAGCACGGAGGTAGGAGCTCAGACGTGGTGGCACGGAGTTGATGGCTCAGATGTGGCAGCACGGAGGTGATGGCTCAGACGTTGCGGCACGGAAGTGATGGCTCAGACTTTGCGGCACGGAAGTGATGGCTCAGACATGGCAGCACAGAGGTGATGGCTCAGACGTTGCGGCATGGAGGTGATGGCTCAGACGTGGCAGCACTGAGGTGATGGCTCAGACATTGCGGCACAGAGGTGATGGCTCAGATGTGGCGGCACGGAGATGGTGGTAGGAAGCAAACTCTAGGACTAGACATAGGTTAGGAACACAAGACTGGTACTAGGACACAATTAACAGGACTAGACACGGTAGCGTAATGGGACCTAAGAACTAGCAACACATTAACTGCAACGTTGCTCAGGCGTCTCCTGTAAGGGGAGACAGTCTTATATACTTTTAAAGTAACAGGTGACCTCAGGGATCGCTTCCGGGTAATGAAACGCCAGCCCTTTAAGAAAGGGGGCATGGCTGCATACAACCTAGATCACGCACAGAAGAGCTGCGCGCAGCCTGGAAGCAGGAGGAGGCCACGGCAGACACCGGGGCAGGAGAGGAACGAGTGGAACCACTGGGCAAGTGAGTGGGAGGGCGCCCCTGCCGAAGCCTGGGAGCGGAGGCGTGTGGTGATACCGCCCTGGGACCAACCAGGTGAGTGAGAGGGAGGGAGCCTCTGCCGAAGCCTGGGAGTGGGAGCATGCGGGGATACCGCGCTGGGACTAGTCAGGTGAGAGGGAAAGCGCCCCCTCCGAAGCCTGGTAGCGGAGGTCACGGGGATACCGTGCCGGGACCGAGCGTTACAAACATCTCAGAGAAGATCTCATATGTATAAATACTTGTGGGGTCAATATACGGCACGTGACTTGAAGTAGTTCATGGTAGTGATAAAAATGCAAATCACCCGAATACCCTGAAGTGGTCTTTTTTTATATGCATGGATGGCATACTAATTAGGTATTCACCATTGTTAATGCAGTCTGTTATTTCGAGTGGCTTTGGGCCACACTTCGTTAGTAAGTAATGATCTGGAGTATAGTTGCACCCCTACCTTCACTATTTATCATGCATGATTGGCGCTTTATATTGCACTCTGCATTACCCTGGCACTCCATTACAATATCCACTGATGTCCTGATAAATTGGATCATTTAGGATTAATTTACCTCTCTGTCACAACCTACCATTTCTTTGCGCACTTAATTCGCCGATGAATGTTAATGGGAGTTAAAGAGCCAGAGGTGACAATGACGGCCATATACCTGCTGCGGGCGCGCACTGCTGCAGACCGAGCGTTGCCGGCTCAAGGACTCCCTTATCCTCGGCTGCTTCATGAATTTATTGGCTTTGATGCTAATTAATGCTACCAGGATTCCAGGAAGCAGTTCTTTACTATTCAACACATTTAGTTGACACCGTACCACAGGTGGCGGAAATATTGGATGATCAAAAATGATCAAAATTAAGATATAGAGCTGAGCACTTCAAAGGGGCCGACTCAGCTGGTGGGCAGAATGCAGCTTCAGCGCCGCACCGGCAAATTATCGGTTTGCAATGGAAATGTTTCACAGATGTAGGGAAGATGAGCTCAACATTTGATATCATCAATATTACAGCAATTATACAGCATAATGCTTCGAAACGTCCACAGCAGTAGACTAGCTCTGCATCCTGCTCATTCACAAGATTATGGGAGCATCACTGTCAGGGACGGGTGTGTAACTGATGCTTGAGCTCACCCTCACACTCAGAAGTACCCATAAAGGTAGGGAGGTCCGGGCCCCCGACCTGGCCCTGCATCCTGTCCTGGCCCTGATGACAAAGTCCCCACCACCTACACCACCCAGAGGACCGACCAGGACAGAGATCCCAAAAATACCACCACCAATGAAAAACAGACCTCATACAACCCTAAAATCTACACCAGCAACAACCAAGGATATATAGGAAGGGATAACAAGGGAAAGGAGGTAGTATAAAAAAAAACACTTGCACAAAACACAGCAACAGCAGTAACACCATGTCCTCTCTGCTCCAGGGCTAGCTCCTAACTGAATAGAATAACCAGCAACAAGTTCAGGAAGCAGATGGCTTAGAGCCAGGCCAGAAATTGATTAGATGCTCCCAGGTGAGCAAGTCTGCTGCTGCACCAGAGAACAAATTAACCCTTAAGGTGCCCAAAGAAAAAAAACTACATTTAAAGTGCATGGTCCCAGATGGTAAGGTAAAACTAGCCCGGAGCCTGTCCCTATACATGTGATACTTACAAGTCAGAGATTTTGCCATAGCGCCATATATAAGGTAACCATAATTTACCCACTGAGCAAAATCATAGGAAAGCAGAAATGAGCAAATCAATTAGATGCAAATTGAATTTGTGTTGAATTTTTTGGGAATTTGTGGAATTTGCTTAGCGCAAATCGCAAAAAAATTGGCATCATTGTACACATTGGCAAAGATTGCATGAGCCAAAAGGGGTGACACGAGCTCAGGCACGGTAAAGCAGAGTTTCCCAATAATGCCGTCAAGTATCACAAAGTATTCACACTGGAAAGCAATAGATAAGGCAAGAAAGAGCATGTGTAAAAGCATGAAATAAGCCACACACAAGACAAAAGTGTGAGAGTAAAAACACATATAAAAAGCTACACATTACAAAATAGAAACACTTATTTTGACAACGAAAAAGAGACATCTAAAAATGATTAAAAACTGACGTACAGCAGGCGGCTCCTGAAATAAAGAAAGGAACTCAGCCTTCTAGTCTAGAAGTAGTACTGATCACATCACATGGTGTAGCACAGCCAATCAGGAGGGAATATCATAGCCTTTATAAAAGCTGAGTCAGGGAATGCAGCAGACATTTTTTAACCTGGAGAATGAAAGGACATCACAGATCATCAATAGATATAAGCAGAAAAAAAACATAAAATACTGAATAAAAACTACAGATAGTGTGTGTAAAAGCACAAATTTACCCATTACCTGTCACAATGTGACTGCAGATGTTACGCCAGGTATGAGAGGACTCCCGGCAATCGGTGCAACACAGAGGAAACACAAGGGTAGCAATACAACGGAAGGACCTGACACTAGGGAGAGTGGAGCGGGGTGACCTAACACTCAGCTGAGGCTGATCGCTATACTCCCTAATGTCCTATAATGGGTCCTTTCCCCTGTACCATTACACGCCTAGGCCCTCGCTGGCCCTGAATTCACCCTGACTAGTGAAGGCCAGCTCTCACCACTGCAATAAGACAACACGAGGAAGATAAGACAAAAAGGGGGAATAAAGACACAACAAAAAACATTCCACAGCTTCTCCAGCAGGAACTTCTCAGCTGCAACAGAAGTGACACCTCAGCTTCTCCAGAGATAGGCCCTTTCAAAATGGACAGTATAGGTATGAGCTATAGCCGGCTAAGGAGGAGTGAGGGGCGGATACCCTAAATTTGCCCTGACTAGTGAAGGCCAGCAAGGCACTAGTTTCGCCACTGCAATAAGACAAATGAGGAAGGTAAGACAAACAGGTGAGGAAAGACAGAAAAAAAAAACACACTCCACAGCTTCTACAGAAGGAACTTGTCAGCTGCAACAGAAGGAACTTCTCAGCTTCCCCAGAGATTTGCTCTTTCAAAGTGGACAGCATAGGTATGAGCTATAGCCAGCATATAGGGAGGAGCAGATATTTATAGCAGAAGGGAGTGGCTGCAGCTGAGGTTACAACTATCTGTTAGATCACTGCAGGGTAGAAATGAACCGTAACCTCTTCAGTACCGGATGGAATGAAATACGCTCCAACTCAGGGTAAACGCAAGCAGGCACTAAAGCAGATCTACAATCAACAATACGCTGTGACCTTCTGATCTAGTTGTGATACACTTGTGACATAACCATATATTTTTTTAAGTCTATTGCAAAAATACCAAACTCTAAAGTCGGGTCACACAGGGTCAGTAAGCTCCCAGCAGTAGGGTGCGGAGGGGAGGTGATGGCATGGAAGCACCCCCCACCCTTTTTAACCTCTTAAATCCATCAGTCATAATTGACTAATAGCTTCTAAAATGTTACCGTGTACGCAGCAGTTACTCTTGGGTGTGAGCTGTATAACACAGCCGCCACACGTGCTGTATGTAGTGGGCTCCGTCCCTGAGCCTGCTCCATCACATCTGCTTTAAATGTACAGCAAATGTCGGGGTTAAAAGGGTTTTCCAGGATTAGAAAAACATGGCTGCTTTCTTTCAGAAACAGTGCCACCCGGACATTTATTTGTTCGTGGAATTGCAGCTCTGCTCCATTCACTTCTATGGACCTAAGTTGCTTCCAGAAACAAACCCATGGTCAGTTGTTAATATTTCTAAAAAAAAACCAGCCATTTTTCTAATGCTTTCCTGGACAACCCCTTTAAGCTTTGCTACATTTGAGGAGAGTTGTATCATCCACTGAACCCTGTGCCCTACTGGACTCCGCGATCCTCGATGGTGTGTAGCATCTGCCATAACTGCGGGAAATGCTTAGACAACAAGATCATAAGCAAAATTACATTCATCTCTTTTAGTAAATGAATGCTAGGATTAATTAATTCTTGAAGTTTTGTTTTATCAACGTCCAAAGCTGGAATAATAATACAAGTAGATGGGATAAAGACACTGTCTTATTTTTTTGCACCGAAAAATGCACTAGGGCTTATTTTCGAGGTAGGGCTGATTTTTGAAAAAACACAGGCTGGGGGTAAGTTTTTCAACTCAGTTGGAGCTAGCCCAGGAGCAGAGAGGATGTGTCTGTTGTGATCTGCTGTGATTGTAGTAAGTCGTTTCTGCTTTCCCTTTTATCTTTGTACCCTTTTCCGTGCACCTCTTGGTTATTCCCTGGTGTAGGTTTTAGGTGTTTGAGTTTTGGATTACCTGTATGTTGTTCTGTGTTGGTGGGGTTTTGGGATCTCTGTCCCAGTCTGTCCCCTGAATGGGGAGGGGACTTAGTCATCAGGGCCACGTTGGAGGCTCAATACTGACTACCTTCAAGTCTACCGTTGGGATAAGGGACAGCACAGGGTCCACAGTCTTAGGGCTACTTTGCACGTTGCGACATCGGTAACAATGTGTTACCGATGTCGAGCGCGATAGCACCCGCCCCCGTCGCAGGTGCGATATCTTGTGATTGCTGCCGTAGCGAACATTGTCGCTACGGCAGCTTCACATGCACTCCCCTGTCCTGCGACCTCGCTTTGGCCGGCGACCCGCCTCCTTCATAAGGGGGCGGGTCGTGCGGCGTCACAGCGACGTCACACGGCAGGCGGCCAATAGCAGCGGAGGGGCGGAGATGAGCAGGATGTAAACATCCCGCCCACCTCCTTCCTTCTGCATTGCAGCCGGGACGCCGGTAGGAGATGTTCCTCGCTCCTGCGGCTTCATACACAGCGATGTGTGCTGCCGCAGGAACGAGGAACAACATCGTACCTGTCGCTGCACCGGCATTATGGAAATGTCGGAGAATACACCAATGATACGATAACGACGCTTTTGCGCTCGTTAATCATATCATAAAAGATTTACTACGATATCGACTGTGATGCCGGATGTGCGTCACTTTCGATTTGACCCCATCGACATCGCACGTGCGATGTCGCAACGTGCAAAGTAGCCCTTAGGGTCAGCTTAGGGGTTCCTGTGTTACCCTTGTCTCCCCGTCACAAATGGCTAGCGTGAACATGTTCCTATACATTGCATATATACAAACTTATATTCCAGTTCATTTCTATTGGTTTTCTTAAAGCCAGATTTAAACAATAGATTATTTTCTGGTGACACATTTCCTTTAAGAAATTGTCCGCACTGAAGAAATATTAAGTAAGGAGTAGCTTATTCACCCAATCGATTCCTCCTGCCTCAGCACCAATGCATTCATAGTCCTCTCCGTTATTTATCATCTGGTTTGCAATATCTGTCCATTAATCTACACTTTAGCCATCCACTCATTCCGCTGCTAAATACAATAAGAGATAGCTGCTGTGAGGGCCACAGTAAAGAGGATTGGTTAAATGCTATCAATATATATATATATATATATATATCACCTTGTGTAAATGCCGCTGTTCCCCTGAATCGGGCGATGTTTTCCTTTTGTTCCTGCTCCTCTCCGTTCCTGAGATATGACACTTCTAACTTGTATATAAATCTAGTCTTTATAACAAAGTGGGCGTGATCCTTCATCCTTCCCTGTGGGCGTGTCCTTTAGGACCACACCCACTCAGATAACATGATTAGATTTACATACTGGGAACAGGGGGCCATATCTCAGGAACGGAGAGGCGCAGGAACAAAAGAAAAACATCGCCCGATTCAGGAGAATGATGGCATTTACAGCAAGTTAAAAAAAAATAAAAATGGACAGGTCCTTTTAAAGGGTCATTTATGACCCAATCCTATCTCTGAAACACAGACCCAGCCCATATGGTCTATATGACTACATATGGAGTAAATAGCCACGTGATGTCGATAGATTGATAGACAGGCTCATGATGGAGGACTGCTACGTCTTTAGGTGCTGAGCGCCCTGGATCATTTACCCTCTGTGCCCTCCCTATTTGCGCCAGTAACAAGAAGCGGTTGCAGTGAGCAGAAAACCAGCTTCTTGTAAGGAGATTTTCCACTCTCGCTGCAGAATGTGCGATGTGTCCCACTGCTTAATTACATCTGTTTACATATTAAATGCAGGCAGAACAGCCGTTTCTGTTCTTAGCCCACAGTGCTGCTCTTTTTAAGAATATTTCTTCCAATTAATACTTCTACCCTGCAGCTAGCGTTAGTATTTTATTATACCGGGTATCCGTACTCATTAGTGCACTCACGTCTTTAATGCATTTACTTAGATGAATGTAAATAGATATTTCAGAGCAGGGTGAAGACTCGCAGCAATAATGTGCAGCTTCCCGGGAGAACGGGCTGAGGGTTATTTCAATACCTTCACCATTTTAACTGAAATAAATAAGCCATTAGTGAGAATAGACGGCAGAATAAGAGCCTGGGAGTTACAGGGCAGGGTAGAGCTTAATATTGTTTGCAAAGCAGTATTATGCAGGCATTGTCTACATTGTTATGCATGTATGTACGGCTATTATTTGGTCCCTGCATGGCGGTATTATTTCTGCTTTGCATGATGTGGCACTGCTATTTAGGCACTGTAAATGATTTTCTTTGGCGGTTTTCACTGTATACTATTCTTATTTAGAAAACTGTACTCACGTTTTCTAGCTAATGTATGGCGCTTATTATTAGACACTGTTGTTATTATTAGTGGATCCCACACACAGTGCCAAACATTCACGCTGCCAGCAGAAAGTAACGCAAGAAGCACGATCTCACTAACACTGGGGGTCACTTTACTTTAGTCCGTGTCTCGGAAATGTATAGTAAGATTGCAAAATATACATGCCTTTTGTCCTAAACGCTATATTTTCTGTTGTTTTTGTAAAAATTCAAGTTTTAGATACTTTCATATATTGTATCTGCCTCGGTAGTGTTACTTAGGTGGGTCATGTCACAAGGTGACGGTAGGAAAGCAAGGGACAGGGGCTCCTATGCTGTCCCACACACTAAGGGTCGCTAGGCTATACCTAACCTCAGGGTTACTCCTAATGATGGGGATGCCAGAGTCATGTGTCCGAAACGCTATATTTTCTGTTGTTTTTGTAAAAATTCAAGTTTTAGATACTTTCATATATTGTATCTGCCTCTGTAGTGTTACTTAGGTGGGTCATGTCACGATGTGACTGTAGAAAAGCGAGAGATAGGTATTGCTTTTCTGTCCCTCACACTAAGAGTCCCTAGGCTAGCCCTAACCTCAGGGTTACTTCTAATGATGGAGATGCTTGAGTCGCGTGCCTGGCTATGCTCATGACCAGAACTAAACTGATTGTCCCCTCCCACCAAAAAAGGAAGGTAAGGCCGGAGTCACAATTGCAGGTAACTCACGTGAGTCTTGCATTGCCTTACCCGGCACGGCTGCACACTCTCCTGATAGGAGCGGGTCAGCGCCATGTATTTCTTTGCAACTGAGATGCTTACTGTCACGTCACCACCAGATCCCGCTCCTGCGACTTCTGCTTCGATCACCAGGCAACGCTGTGTTCCCACCGTGGACACTGCTGGTGATGGGAGAGGAGTACATGCCAGTGGCTATGGTGGACGCAGGCTCCGCTCATCCACTAAGCTGGATTTCCCTGGGGCCTGCAGTAACACTGGCTGACTGTAGGTGGCGTGTGTCTTCCAGCTGATGTTACCACCATTCAGCTACAGCCAATGGGAAGACACCACATCCTTGTAATTCCCCCTCCTGTCTGCTGGTCACTGCCAGAGATAGTTTTGAATTCCTGGTTCCCGCTCTGTTCTGTGTAGTAATTCATGTGTTTTGACCTCTGCCTGTTCTCTGACTACTCTCCTGCCTGCCGTTTTCGTACCTTGCTGCCAGATCCAGATTTGACCTTTGCCTGGTTTCCTGACAACGTCCGAGCCTGCCGATTTTGTCCCTGTTTTGCATCTCCTGGTTTGACCCTGCCGAATTACTCCTCTTATCTGGACTGCAGCCTTCCACAGGTAGAGATCTCCAGGGCCCTGTGTAATTCCAAATCCCTGCATAGGGGTTAAAGGGTTTCGGGGTTCTCGGGGTCCTGCTTTGGGAGCGGCTTTCCTCTAGCCTGTCCATTACACTTAAGTCTGGAGAGTGTGCGGCCGTGGCAGGTGATGCGATACAAGACTCGTGTGAGTGTCTCAAGTGTGACTCCGGTCTAACACAGATAAAGACAGACAGGGAAAAACTAAAACTCTGACAAACTGCAAACTCACAGGAACGAACAATGAGAGAAAAGAAAGAGCAGGAAGGTATCAACAAAATAAAGAGCCCCCAAAATCCTACTAGGGCTCATTTTTCAGGGTAGGTCTTATTTTTGGGAAACAGGGTAGTTATTGATTCTCCATTGCTAAACAATTTAACATTAATGGAACCAGGGTGGTGCATTAAAATAAAAAATATATATATACTTCCATCCCGAACCTGCATCGCCCCTTTCCCCTCTAGTCTATTGGGATTTGGCAACTGGAAAAAGGCCTCACGTGACCATTGCAGCCAATCAATTCTAGAAAGTAAGTAGTCTTGGTTATAAGTCACATAGATTTGTCATCAGCTGAGACCCTGCTTGTTTATGGTTTCCACATTGAAATAGATTCTTTACACTGCATGGAATAGAGAGAAAAATATAGGTGATAAAAAAACAACAAAAAACTGCAATAAATCAATGTTTGTAAAAAATGTAGCTTCTCGAAAACCTTTTGTAGGGGAGTGATATCTTCTTCCATAGCTCACTATACATGTACAGGCGTAGCTCCACTGAGTAAACAGCAGTTCTAATTAACCTCTTCACTACAAGCGTGCCAGAAAATAAGGAGAAAGCGGCTGCTTTTCTTCTGATCCCTGCGCTGCCCCCACAATAAATGTTATTATGTCCGTATTTGCCTGAAATTGATGTTCGGATATTGGTTATATTACAGGTTTTGCCCTTCTGTCCGGTCGCACTTCTTCTCGGCCTTCGGCAGCCCGGCAGATCGCTCCCACTTGGATGCCCCTTGCAACGTATATTAATTACAGGAGATGTTCTCCCGGTCCCCAGCTCCTCTCTGTGCGTCACTGGGCGGCCGGAGAAAAACCACGCGAGCCGTTCATTATCCCCAGCAATGATCGCACCTCCGGCTGCAGGTACAATCCATCCCGGAGGCCTCCATTACATCCGAAAAATGTGCAACTGTCTTCCTCTAAAAGTATTAAAATATGCAACATCACTAAATATAATTTCATTTTCAGTATTAATTTTGCCTTTTTATCTGTTACCGGATGTGAGAGGCAGAGGCGTTCAGTTAAATCATGGGACCCTCTAAATTTGCCCCACTACACCCCCACAGCTCCCAAAAAGAAACCCAGTCACAGAAGGGCATAGCTCCCAATTTTTAAAGACCGCAAAAGGGAGAAGAAATGCGTCACGTGTAGAGAAATAAAGCTTCTACCGAAACCCCTTATTGTTCTCACACAATTCAATACTGTTTCATGGCCCCCATACAGTAGGATGTCCCCACAGTAAATTCCCCCACACAGTTTATCTCTATATACCATATATACACAGTAGGATGCCCCCATTGTGCCCCCTACAAATAGCATACTCATATATTGCCCCCGAACACAGTATTCGTCCCATACAGTGCCCTCTACATAGTTTGATACCTGTACAGAGCCCCCAAACACAATACTATGCCCCACAGGCGCCCCCAACACAGTGTAATAACCTAACAGTGCCCTCCAGCGCAGCCATCACAGTGCCCCAAAACAGTATAATGCCCCACAATGCTCATAACATAGTATGATGCCCTCACAGTGCCTTCATAGCAAGCACGATGCCCTCACAGTGCCCCATCACAGTATAATGCCCCACAGTGCTCATAACATAGTATGATGCCCTCACAGTGCCCCCATAGCAAGCACGATGCCCTCACAGTGCCCCATCACAGTATAATGCCCCACAGTGCTCATAACATAGTATGATGTTCTCACAGTGCCCCCCAGCACAGCATGACGCCCTCACAGTGCCCCCAATACAGTATAATGCCCCACAATGCTCATAAGGCCTCTGCCACACTCACGTGTAAAAAACGTACGTTTGGTGTAGTCCGTTTTTTGTGTCCGTGTTCCGTATTTGCAGTCCGTTTTTCCCCTCCGTGTGGTGTCCGTATGCATATCGTGTGTCATACGTGTGTACGTGTGTGCGTTTTCCTGTGCGTGAAATAAGTCAGTGTGTGTTCCGTGTGCAGTCCGTTTTTTGTGCGTGTTTCACATGTTTCACACATTGAGATAATGGTGATTACTTGGAATTAAATGACACATAGGTGTATGTGATTAGGACATAAATATAAGTTAACTATAAACTGTTTCCTGCTTGTATTATGCCTTGGAGCACCTATGTGTTGAGACAAAATTGTCGCAATGCCATTATCCACGGAGGCCTTAGTGTTTTTATGTTGGATTATATCTCGTCGTTTTGGCGTTCGACGCCACATGTTGCAATATGATAATGTAAGAAGAACCAGATTGTGGGTGCATCCACTAATGATGATGCGGCCTATGCATGGTCATTTCCATACTTTATTTTTTGAGTTACGGAATTTCCCAGATAAGTTTTTGTCATACTGCCGGTTGTCAGTTGAGAGTTTTGATTACTTACTAAATATTTTACGACCTCATTTGCAACATCAGGACACTTGGATGCGGCTTTCCATTTCCCCAGAGGAGAGATTTATGGTGACTCTGAGGTATTATATTTGTTATTTTTGTAATTTGTGTAAATGTGTTATTTTTCACATTGAAATGTGTAATTGATCTTTATTGATCTAATCTCATTTTTGATTCAATGTTTCTGTTTTCTTATGATTGTTTTAATTTAAAAAAACATAGTGTTAATTGTAAATCATTGTTTGTCTTGTTTTCATAGATTCTTGGCGACTGGTCAATCTTTTAGTGCTTTACATTTTGATTTTTTGTTGGGTCGATCAACCATTGCCGTTATAGTACGTCACACATGCGACATGATATGGCAACATTTAAAAGAAGAAATGATGCCTCAGCCAAACAGAGAAGATTGGTTGAAAATCTCTAAGGGCTTCAAGGACTCTGTTGACTTTCCTAACTGCATAGGAGCTTTGGATGGCAAGCATTTCAGAGTTAAAAAGCCACCAAACTCTGGGTCACGTTATTTCAATTTTCATAAGTTTTTTTCCGTTGTTATTTTGGCATTGGTTGACACAGAATACCGTTTTATTTATGCAGACATTGGGGCCTATGGTAGTGCCTCAGATGCCCGTATTTTCCGTTCATCAAGATTAGCCCAACGCCTGCAAGAAAATTCATTATTGATCCCCCCTCCAGTTGCCCTACCTGGTACATCTGGACCGTTGGCACCATATGTGATGGTAGCAGATGCAGGATTTGCATTATCCAAACATGTTATGCGACCATATCCAAGGAGATCCATTGATGACAGGAAACAGTACTTTAATAATCGGCTAACTAAAGCAAGACGTTATGTGGAGTGTGCATTTGGTATTTTAGCTAACAAATGGCGCATTTATCAGACAACGATTCAGTTGCAGCCAACCTTTGTCACATCTGTACTCAAGGCTACCATAGTGCTTCACAATTACTGTCGGATACATGAAGGAGGAACTTATGTGGATGATGAATTTCAGATAAACCATGTTGTTAATCCCACAGGTGAACCTATGTCTCATAATTCCGTGACATCTGGTTTACAAATTAGAAATTTATTTACTGATTACTTTAATTGTTTTGATGATACTAATAATAGTGATGATTGTTAAGATTGTGATGGTTTTTTGTTGATAAAAATATAAAAAATTTTTATTATAGGAACTTGGTTAAATTTTCTCAACATCTAAGAGCTTAAATCGAACTAGTATTAAAGGGCAAATGCGTTAATCATAAACTGACATTTCTGTTAGCAACATGGTTTTCTGAATGTTGTATGTATGTGTATGTACATTTCTGTGTTACTATCATGTTTTAGGAAACTTATTTTAAACTTACAACATTAATAATGTTAATCGTCTATTGAAAAAATGCAATATTATTAATAAATATCAATAATAAACATGTTTCTTTTCTTCAAAAACAGAATCTTTTATTAAGAATAAGCATATTAATCCATAAAGTAAGGATGTTATTTTTTCACATCCACATTAAAAATGTACATATTGTTCATCTTGTGTTAAATTTTTCTAAATGTAAATTTTGATGGTATTCTTCATAACATACAAAATATACTTTACATACAAGAGTAATTGTAAAGAAAATGTGTGCATTGCTTACAATGTTGAAAAATGTCGGCCAATTAAGTTGCTATCATGTTGGACATTGACATAGACCAAAAAATTGTAAACTGTGTTTTCAGAATATTAGAACTAATCTAACCATCAAATTGGTTGGGTAAAAATGTGTTCATAAAATTACAAAAATAAAGGCCATAAAACATATATGTGATCCGTCACTAAGTATAATCACACATGTTTTTTAAATCTTTTCAACTCTGAGTTTGCACATTTTTGGAAATCCCTCTTTTTTAACATTTTGACACATTCATCAGATTTGTTGTTTGATTGTTAAGATTAACAAAAATGTGCATCACAAGTCAACAAGATCTTCTAGTGAAGTAACCTGAGTGTTGCTGAGTATGTTGTTTTGTGTGGCCTCAGAAATGGTATTTTCAGGAATGGAAGCAGTTGTTTGCTGAACAACATTCCTATTACTAGCTACAGTAGTGTGTGGAACAGTCTGTTGCATGCTGGTTTGTCCCAACACATTGCCTGTGGTTGAGTACACCTGTGGATCTACATGGGTAATTGGGTATTGTGTGTGTGTATGTTGTTGACCTTGAGGATAGTTGACTGATGTTTGTAAGTGTGGTGTAGGTAACATAGTTGAGATTGGATAATGAGGCATCATGAATGATTGTGGGTATGTTGAACCTGGAAACAAATTAGGTAAACCACCAATATTTGTGGGTTGAGTAAAGTAACTAGTAGTTTGAGTTGGTTGTAAATTCATATAGTTCATGGGTTGCTGTGAGGTAGCACTTTGTACAGTGCTTAAGGCACCAGTATTGGTTGCAACATACCCTTGTCTAATTGGTGTTGGGAATAACGTACTTGAAGCAATTGAAGGTTGTCCAGATTGTTGTAATAGTGGATTATTGACTATTACAGTTGCCATTGTTGTTTGTGTTGAAATTGTATTTTGATTGTCTGTTGTGTTTGGGACTGTATGTTGTTGCATAATGGTACGCCAATTTTCTATGGCCTCATACACTCTCACTGGTTCCTGTTCTGCCTGACTAGCTGACAGTAGGGTAAGCATAGCAGCTCTTACACGTTCCTGCCTATCTGAAGGAATTTTGGTTAAGCTAGTAGATAAAGACCGACAAAAACGCTCGGCATCTGTTTCTGGAATTAAAGTGTTCATTATGTGAATAATGCGTGTGTCAATTATTTCCGGTAAGGATCTCATTTCCTCAGGTCTGCGGATTCTTCTTGCACGTAGAGGTTGTGGTGCAAAACGTGGAAGTACATTTGTTTGTGTTGATTGTGTAGCTGGTGTGGTTGTTTGTTGCGTTGATGAGCCTTGGGTGTTGGTTTGTGCACTCTCTGTCCCACCCTCATGTGATTCATTTGCTGCATCTTGTTGAGTCTCAGGAATTTCAATGTCTTCTCTGGCAGGTTCTTGTTCTGATGCTGAGGTGGCTGTAGCAGAGGGACCTGCTGTTGGTTCATCATCTGATTCGTCAAGATTATCCTCCGTTCTATAAGAAATGAAAAAACATATTACAATCTTAACATTTATCTTTGTCCAATTATCTTCAGGGGTTTTTTTTTTTTTTTTAAAAAAAAAAAAAACTTACTGTGTAACTTCTAAGATGGGTGCTAGGAAGCTTATTTGTTCATAGTAGACATATCTGCGTTTGCGGCCTTGGCTGGATGAGGATGGCATAGGGTTGTACTCCCTTCGGTACTGATCACGGGCTGAACGCCAACGCCTTTTTACCAAGTCAACTGTGGAAAATAAAATAATATGTCACTTGCAACATTCTCCATAAATCTGCACACATTAATTTAAATAATGTTTGCGAAATGTAATATACAATTTAACACAATTATGTTGGTCAAATACTTTGGATTAAATATAATTTATTTAGATATTCTTCATTCAAAAACATGTTTAGACATTCACACATAACCAAATAATATTTCTGAATAATTATATTTTAAGTAATTGTCATCTATATTTAAATTATAATTTGGTGTTTTTGCAATGACATTTGGCTATCAATTACTAGAAATATTATTTGATACATGTAGGTAATGATATTGACATGTCATTTGAAACAATTTTATTTTAAAAAAAAAAAAAAACAAGATTTTCAATTGTGATACTAAATTTAGACTAATACAACAGGGAATTTAAAAACACATGACAGTTTAATCAGTTAATTAAGTAAATTCATGAAGAATTCCAAGTCAGATTACAAATTTAAGTATACTTTGATTTTTGACACTTATGAAAGTTTGGTGATACTATGAAAAAATTGTACAGGAACTCAATATATTGAGTAGTACATATACCAATTCTTCTCATAGGATTTTACACTAAAAGACAACATAACTATGCCAAAACAATCACAGTTTGAAAGTATGAAAAAATCCAAATATAGATATTAAATAAATAACTATAAAAAAATACAACAACTTACCATATTTAGCACGCTTTGCAGGAGAACATCTAGACCATGCATTATTGGGGTACACTTCCTCAGCTACTTGATTCCAATGGCGCTCAACTGTCAGTCGGTCATGGTAACCATCTACACGTGTATCCCATAATGGTGGGTGAGTCTCGACAGCTGTTATAAGTTTCTCCGTGTCCACCCGTGGTGCCATTATTATATTTCGAAGACGAAAGTTTGCTCAAAATAGATCTTGCAATACACAGAACTACAACTTCTTGCTTGCTCACTCCTTCTGCAAATGCACAGTTAGTTTTGTGCAAAAAAATATGTTAGCTACGCCACCTGAAAGTATTTCAGAGTGTAACAAACTTTCTAATTAAAACACGGACACGGACCACACGGATAGCATACGGAGGCCATCCGTATCACGTACGTGTAAACACGGACCCATAGGATTTAATGGATCCGTGAGGACGTGATGCCGGTGGAAAACGGACATGTCAGCGCTTTTTCGACACGCTCAAACGTACGCACGGAACGGACACACGCTCCGTGCGCAAACACTGACGTGAGGCTTTTTAGATTAAAAATAGTATGTCAACATCAGCACGTGTCTCCGGTACGTGCAAAAAATGCCAAAAACGTACCGGAGGCACGGATGTGTGGCGCAGGCCTAACATAGTATGATGCCCTCACAGTGCCCCCATAGCAAGCACGATGCCCTCACAGTGCCCCATCACAGTATAATGCCCCACAGTGCTCATAACATAGTATGATGTTCTCACAGTGCCCCCCAGCACAGCATGACGCCCTCACAGTGCCCCCAATACAGTATAATGCCCCAAAGTACTCATAACATAGTATGATGCCTTCACAGTGCCCCGGCACAGATTGATGTCCAACAATTACACATTAGAATGTCCTCACAGCGCCCTATTCAGAGAAATGACTAGCAAAAAAAATTTAGGCCATTTTCAGATCAGTTTTGAGGATCGCTTCACAGTGCACGCACCGGCCGAGCCGTCCTGACCCGAGTGTGACAGCTTCATGTATTGCTATACAGTTCACGCTCAGGTCAGGAGAGCCGCTGGCCAGTCCAGGTACAATCTTTCTTTTTTTCCCCCATAGGCTTTGTCTGTCTTGTTGGTACCGTGCACCCGAGCATGGTAGTGCTCGCTCATCACTAGTTATCAGTACTGAGCACCCGAGCATGGTAGTGCCCGCACATCACTAGTTACGAGTATTGAGCATCCGAGCATGGTAGTGCCCACTCATCACTAGTTACGAGTACAGAGCACCCGAGCATGGTAGTGCCCGCTCATCACTAGTTACGAGTACAGAGCACCTGAGCATGGTAGTGCCCGCTCATCACTAGTTACGAGTATTGAGCATCCGAGCATGGTAGTGCCCGCTCATCACTAGTTACGAGTACTGAGCACCCGAGCATGGTAGTGCCCGCTCATCACTAGTTACCAGTACTGAGCACACGAGCATGGTAGTGCCCGCTCATCACTAGTTGCGAGTACTGAGCACCTGAGCATGGTAGTGCCCGCTCATCACTAGTTACCAGTACAGAGCACCCGAGCATGGTAGTGCCCGCTCATCACCACACATTATATAACAGTATTTTCTGAATTTTTATTACTTGGAGGTGAACTTTAACTCAGAGAAAGCTTCCACCTGCAAAAATTCGGAGACGTCCAAGGAAAGTGTTTGATTGGTAAAACTAATCGATCATATTTGCAGCTTTTCTGCAGACTATAATAGGACTTGTTGATTTTCCTGGGATTCTGGATAAGAGAAGCTGAAGACTCCTGATTTATTGCACAGAGCAGGACAATGCATGTTTAGTAAGTTCAATCTGTCACAGTCAGGATGACTAAGTGCATATACAGTATATAGGTTACCGGCTTATTTCTGATCATTTACATCCACTGAAAATTCTGGAAGGGATTCAGTTTATTTATCATTTATCTACATATAATAGAACTCCAAACACTCCTTTATCAGTGAGACTGTTATTATGTTGGACATGTTATGGCTATGGTTTTGCATTCTTCTATCACACTGTAGGTTTCTATTTGCCATTACAGTATATATTTTTTTTCAGGATATGGCAGTGCCAGGGGACGTTAATGACCAGTGAGATTAAAGAAGCACTCCCATCAAAGTTTTAATACGCTTTAATATATTGCAGTCATCATATTATATAGTACTGTGGTTTTATAATTGCTCATCTTACCTTTCTACCCAATTATTTCTTCTGTTTTCCATTAGGTTTATCACATCACGTGGTCAAAAACTGACTAGCTGAATCCTTTTACGCTCTATGTATAGACAGGTAGTCTCATTTGAATGCAAGAGGCATCACCGCAAATGTCCCTGCCAGGAAGAGGAGGAAGCAACTAGATCAGGAGACGAAGGGAAAATGATTCATGAAGGGCCAAGAGACTTCCGGTGGGTTTACAGAGCAGAGGAAAGAGAAGAATTTACTGGGTAGAAAGGCAAAATGAACAATTGTAAGTACACAGTGCTGTATAATATAGTGATATATATATATATATATATATATATATATATATATCTCATTCAAAGATAAAAACTTTGATGAAACTGCTTCTGTAA